>NC_056736.1:123532003-123632003 GCF_019279795.1 Protopterus annectens | reverse complement strand
CTCATGAGCCCCCCAGATGGTAGTAGTTGCACTGATGTCCCCACCCGATGGCAGTCACCACTACTCCTTCTCAGCCCTGAAGGTGGCTGTGCTGGGGGCTGGGCTGGAGGGACCACCTGCCCCTCTAACTGTGCCAGTCTACCCTCCACATGGCACAGGCAGCCATCCAGGTTCATCTGGAAGACACTGTACACCATGCCACAGACCTGGTCCTGGGAGACAACATCCTCACCGCGCCCACATGCCAGCGGTGGTGAGCCCCAATCTCTGCAGTGGTTCCACCCGAGGGTGGTGCAGGACCAGCAGATGAAGTAGGTCTGAGTTGGGTCCCAGATGTACTGGGACCCGATGCCTCAGCCAGGTGGAGTGGGAGAGGTGGATCCACTGGGATCTGCCTTCCCATATGTGCTATGGTGTGGAAATTAACAATGAATATTGGTTAGTCATGCACAACACATTACAACATTAGTCAAAATAGCATGCATGGATATTCCCATTTACTCAACACAGTGCAATTATATACAGTTCCATAGCAAACAGAACCCATGCATATATGGAATGGCATTCAGGGTTGCAACAGTATGTCCGTTAGTGGTATGTCAGGCAGGCAATAAAATGATTATTCAACAGGGAATATTAGTATGCCCACTTTAAACAATGATAAAACAAATGGAACAGTAGAGGTTTGTTTAGGAACATATCCATGTTGGTTTCAGTGTGATGGTTGGATCAGTTGAGTGGTGAGGGAAGGGAACAGATTCAATTGACAACTGCTCTCAAGTATATACACTACTACTCACTATGCTACATTCTGACCACACTTACACTCTACCTGGGCCATGGGGCTGCTACAGCACACCAACAGCTGTAGATATCAACAGAGCAATTGTACCCTTATTTTAGTTATACACATCATACATGTTTCTATACCAATTTCTTTACCTGTGGGCCCTGTGCAGATGAACACATTACATTGCTCTTTCTACACATATTTAAGATTCACATATTAGTTGCAGGCCATGGAGTGTGTGTTGTGCCTTTCACATACATCTACTGTGACATTTTCTGTGTGCAGGTTTCTTGGCAACTGGGGAAACTATCCATGACAGCGTGACACTTGAGGGGCTTCTCTGGGCCAGACTGCAGAGTGTGGATGGTTAGCTTGCATCTATTTGTAGGACTGGGGCTGATCAACACAGCAACTGTACACCTTTCATAGTTATACACATCATACTAGTATTTCTATTCAGATTTCTTTAGCTGTGCTCCCTGTATGGAAGATGTTATGCGTTGCAGTACATAACTTTTTCTATTCAGATTGCAGTTTACAACTGTATAACCAAACTGAGATGTTAGTGGTGGTCCTTGGATTCGAACCATGGTATGTGTGCAAAATTGAACTACAGGCCTAGTTCTAATCAGACTGAGATGCTGGGGTGGTGTTGTGTGTTGCTTGTGACATTTCTATCTAGTACACACTTTTCTGCACAGTACTTTCATTATGACATGTTGCATTATTTGTTTCCCTATCTGCAGTGCAAATTATGCATGCACAACAGATATTGGTGTCACTGTTTGTGAAACTTGCACATTAGCTGAATTGCACATTTGACTGTTTTACAAGTACATACTGCAATTTAGATTCCTGAGTACACAGTGTAGGTTTTCTACACCTGTTAGCCTTATATATTTTCAGTACATTTACAGCTACATACAGCTGAAATTGAAAGGTTAACACAAGACACTGCTGGAAGACAAACAAGTAAAACACATTCTGATGGAAATATGTACTGTTGTTTTTTTTTTTTTCAGTTATTTGACATACCCATTCTAACGTATGTAGACAAGCAGTGCTAACTCAGTTCACCTCAGTTAATGCATTCTGCAGGACATATACACATTTCTAGTTTTCAGGTACAAGTGAGATGACACACATCAGTGTTTGGAATCACCTTTATTAGTTTTGACATACATATCTGTGTACAACTCAGAAATCCACAATTACTATTCCTGAATGATCTGCACAGGCAAATTCTTTTCATTTATGTTACAGTAGCGCTGAAAGGCACTTTCTTGGAAGGTTAAATCAGACACACTCATACATATTCTACTATTCCTATCCTGCATATTGTACCTTGTTTGCTACTGATATCTGTATTACATAGCAGCTGGGAATATTCCATTGTAACACTGGCAGCCTGACAAAGGTATTTATTCCTGACTTTTACAGTACAATTATATATACAGGCGGTACTACCATTACTATAATTTTGATTTCTTACTGCTAATAGTAGGGGGTATACTGTACTCACCATACTGCTGATGTAGCTGGGCCAGTCGCTGTGCATGAGCCTGCATATTTTGGGAGCTCTCTGCAGCAGCTGTATGGGGAGAGATCACACATTAATCACACCTTGCACAGTCACAAGTTGAACTTTTTCCATACTTAGAGATACATAAGGCTGCATACTTACAGACAGGAGGGACATCCTGTGCTCGGGCTTCTTGTATCCCCTGGTCCAAGAGTGCACCCATCCTCTGCTTCAGGTCATTATGGTGGTGATGTACCTGCTCACCAGTCTGGGGTATGCTAGTGGCACTAGTGAAAGCACTTGCAAGCTGGTCCCAGGCCTTCGCTTTGTACTGTGAGCCTTGATAATGACCCTGCACCAGCCTGTCATCATGTTTTTTTACTAGGAGCCCAACCATGACTCTGGATTCTTGGATGCCCCAACGGTGCACTCAAAAGTGAACACCTTCACCGATGCCAGACATTTTGGTCCTGCTGTGAGCAATCCCAAATGGTTATGGCTGTATTCCTGCCTGTGTGGTTTAAATAGGGCAGCGTTCCTGCACGTTTTCTTGATTGGTTGTTTTTAATATCCTGAACTATGCTAAGCTTCACTCAAAAATCCACATAGCAATGCTTACATCAGGTAAGCAATGCAGTATAGCCGTACGGCACTTTCTGAGTGAAGGGAGCTTGTTACATGTGCAAGCACTGCTCACATACGCCCCCTGTGCTCGTGCCTGGTTTATGTCCATTTAAATGAAATAGCCACGCCCCTTCATGCATAAGCAAGGCACGCTGTAATTCTAAATGGACATGAACCCCTGCATGCAAGAAGTCTTACTCTTGCACGGAGCTTTGTGAATCCTGGGGCAAATTTTATTGCTGTTTTCATACTTTACAAAGATTTTTTGTTAGTTTCACTGTTTGCTAAGTAATTACTGGTAATTCTCACTGTTTTTAAGCTATCAGTTCCACTTATTCTAGTTTTCCAACAAAGCAGTGGTTAAATAACTGAACTGTTAACTGTTTAAAACATTTGTTAGAGCCTCCTTGCTGATTTTATTCTCTTTTAAACATTTTTAGTGTCTTACTGCTATTTTTCTACTGTCTTAAATATTCTCTAGTGTTTTTTCACTGAAACCAGGGTAGCCAGTAGCTGTACCATAGTCCAGATATAGGTCTGCTGCTTCTGGAACTGTTTATAGTGTTTTTTTTTTTTTGAGCATGTTTTCCAGACCATCTTGGATTGGAAAGGGCCTATCTGCACCTTTGTGAGAGAAGTGTGCTGATTGGGGCCTATCTGTCTGGCCTAGGGCTTGGAATAAGCATCCTTATTGGATTCTTTTGATTTTTTTTTTAAAGTTTTTTTTTTTCAATTTTTTTGCTTCTGGTATTTAGGCCTTGCATTTGCACTGAGCTGAACTGAGGTCGGCTACCAGCCACAATTCTGAGCTGAGATATCAGATGACTAGAGGCTTCTGAGCTTCCAAAAAACATAAGTTGCCTGTTTTTTGATAGTATTTACTGCACTTTTTTATTGCTTCCTGCCTACTTTTATACTGCATTTATTTACTGTGTACTAAACTACACTGTTGTACTGCAGTTGTCTGCTTTGCTATGCTTGTCAAATCAAATGTTGCTGCTGTTTTCACTGTTTACAAAGCTTTTTTGGTAGTTTCACTGTTTGTTAAGTATTTATTGTATCTTTCACTGTTTTAAGCAATCTTTTCTACTTGTTCTGTTTTTCCCACCAAGCAGTGTTTAAGTAAGTGATCTGTTAACTGTTTAAAACATTTTTAGAGCCTACTTGCTGATTTTCTGCTGTTTAAAACATTTTTTGTTGTCTCACTGCTGTTTTCTGTTGTTTTGAACATTCTTTAGTGTTTTCCAGCTGAAACTAGGGTAGCTAGTAGGTATAGCATAGTCCAGATAGAGGCTTGCTGCTTCTAGAACTGTTTGTAGTGGTTTGTTTGTTCTGAGCACATTTGACAGGCTATTTTGGATTGGAAGGTGCCTATTTGCACCTTTGTGAGATCATTTTGCTAACTGGGACCTGTCTGGTAAAGGGAGGCTGGTCTAGGGATTGGAATAAGTAGCCTCATTGGTCCTTTTGAATCTTCATATTTTTTTTTCAAGTTTTTAGCTTCTGGTATTTAGGCCCTGCTTTTTAGCAAGTTTATGATTGGATGTTGTGCAGCGCTGTGTACTGCTGTGCAGTTGTGCGCCAATGCCAGACAGTTAAATTCAACAAATTTTCCCTAAATCCTAGGCAAAAATATTCATCCACTGAGTTCCTCTGTGACTGATTCTGAATAGCCACTCATAGTGACAACAGTCTTCAACCTAGCATTATGGACGGTTCGACTACCCTTGTTTCTCCCACCGACCTTGTTTACTTGGCTCTCTTGAGGCATTGTAGCAATCACCTCATGTACACAGACAACCCTCTGCTAGTAACACATCCTAGTACAGAGTGTGAGAGATGTATTTACACCAATAATCTACAATCCCTGATCTCTCTCACTCAAAATAGTAACATGGAGAAAGTTGTCAACTCACCCACCACTACATATGCTCATTGTGCCACTGTTCTTACACATAGTATGCATTAAACACGTAAATCAACATACACAGTGGTTCTATCTAAAAACTTACGGAAACACCACAGAGCTCCAAAACACAGGACTGCTGCAACTAACACAATCGCCAAAGCACCCATGACACATAGCAACACCAGTGTTCACCCACCAAGACAGTAAGGTGTAACACTCAAAATACAAATTTTCTTGGCACTGGAGACTCAATAGTGAGATACATGGATGTCCCACTCACCAAGTTGGACAAGGAGAAAGGCATGGTCACTGCCTGTCTAGTGCCAGGATTCGACAAATTATGCATGCACTCGGGTTTCTAAGCAACAAATACTATTATGACTCTGTCATAGTTCATGTTGGTGTGAATGATTTGAGATGTACCTCACTAGACTATATGAAAAGAGACATAGTTGAGCTGTCTGAGTATGTGTCCCAGGCAGGTATGTCCCTAGCCTTGAGCAGCATACTATCTTCACCTTGAATAATGCCACAGTAAAAAAAAAAAGATTGATATAATAATTGTCTCATTTTTTCATGTTATTCAAAGGGGATCCATTTCCTGTCAGCCTGGAAAGCCATGTTTGACAAACCTCGCTGCTTTGCCAGAGATGGTTTGCACCTGCCACCTCTAGGCTTTCGGCTACCGGAAAAGGTTCTTGCCTTGCCCATAGTGCCTTTTTAGGCAAGGTCTCAAAACCAACATTACTGACATGAAATTAACCAATCAGAACAAAATAAGGGTCATGCTGCTAAATGCTAAGAGCTTAAACCAAAAACTGCACTCTCAGGAAGCACTTCTATCACTAGAAAATGTAGATGTCTGTGCAGTCACAGAAACCTGATTCAAGGCCTCAGAAGGTACCCCAGCCTTGCAAGGCAACAATGCCTTCCACACCTTTAGATGGCAAAATGAGCATGTGAAAATCAAAGGAGGTAGTGTTTCAGTCTGTATTAGAGATAAATACACCTCCCATCTAGTTAGATTGGAAACTCCATGGAGTTACCCCTGGTCCAGGTTACAGTGGGTAAGACCCCCATTCAACCATAGCTAGTTACAGATCCTACTCCATGGCTCATGACACCGATGAAGCCTACTTGGCAAAACTGTAGACAATCCAAATTTAACCGAACACACAGGTTATGGGGATTTCAATTAACCCACCATCAACTGGGAAACCTACACAAGCTCTAACTCACTAGCACAAAAGTTCACTGACTTTGTTAATTCAAATGCCTGGGAACAAATTGTCTATACCCTGACAAGAGTAACAAACATTCTGGATCTGGTCCTCGCCAACATGTCAAACAGATGCATTGCCACAACTGTCGGACTCTCATTAGTTAAAACTGGCCATAAATCAGTCACCTTCAAGCTAGCACTAACACCAGAACTCAAGAAAGGGTAAAATTAGACTAAATAACTTCATCAAGGCAAACTATACCCTCCTAGGTGAAGGTATAAATGCATTCCAAGCCCCACCCTAAGCTGGAAGTGGAAATTATGCTGAAGCTTACACTAAAGCCCTGTACAATAATTTGCATAAGTGTATAAACTTGTCCATAACAGAAAGAATCAAAGCCAGAGCCCCTAGTAAAAACAAGCTGTCATGGTGGACATCCAGCATCAACAAATTTATTTATAATACATGCAGAAAGTTGCTGTCCAAGAATACAAAGGCAAGGCCCCAACAATAGAAAACCAGCCTCCTCACCCTCAACAGACAAATAAGACAACTTGTCAAATCCTCCAAGGGTTCCTTCAAGAGAAGCTTAGCAAGTACGCCAAGGATAACCATAAGGCCTTTTACAGCTATTTACATAACCTAAGGGGTAGGACCCAAGCATGTGCAGAACTAGTGGTCAACAGTATCACACACACTGACCCCACAGAGATAGCAAACCTTCAAGCGGATAGGTTTGGTGAAAATTTCAATCTCTTTTCCATCCTACCTTACAACAAATCTTCCCCCAATTCCCCCATCCCCACCCTACATATCTGAAGAAAATGTCCTCAAAGCCTTGTCCAAGACAAAAAATGCAGCCTCTGTGGGACCAGACGACATTCTTCGCTCACCACTAAGTATCCATTTCAATCATAGCCTAACCACAGGCTTCGTTCCTACGTAATGGAGAACAGCAAGAGTTATACCCCTCCAAAAAGATGGCCTAGCAACAGACCCAGGGAATTACATGTCTATAGGCCTGACCAGTCTCATCTTTAAGGCCATGGAACATATCATTATAGACCTCATAAATAAAGATGTAGGTGACCTCCAAACCCTGTATCCTACCCAATCTGGCTTTGTGAAGGGCAGATCCTGCCTGTCAAATCTGGTGGACTTCTTTGAAAATGTGACCAGGGCTATTGATGAAGGAAAATCTGTGCACACAGCATATCTCGACCTGACAAAGGCTTTCGACACAATCCCACATTCAGGAATTACCAATAAACTTAGCAAACTAAATGTAAACCCCTTTGTTGTATGATGGGTTGCCAACTGTCTCGCAAACTGGACACGCACTATCAGATTGGATAACTCCACATCAACCAGATGACCTGTTACAAGTGGGGTGCCACAGGGGTCAGTACTGGGTCCCCTAATATTTGGTATATATTTCTCAGACATTCAGGTCAAAACTAAGGGGTTGTGGCTGTCCAGTTTTGCAGACGACTGCAAACTAGGTGCAATCATTGAATCCCCAAATGATGTCAGTATACTTTAGGAGAATCTAACACTGACCAATGACTGGTGTATTAGTCATGGTCTCAAACCGAATTCAAAGAAATGCAACATCATTCCCTTTGGCAAAAGCAATGCCCTCTCACACTATCAAATCAACAACAATAGTCTAAGTACCCATGAAGTGGTTGGGATCACATGTTGACTGTGACCTTAACTTGTACCAGCATGTGTCTACTGTAGTAAGAAAAGCCTTCTATGTGGCACACTTGAATAGTAAAGGCATCTCCTCAAGAGTAAAAAATTTTAATCCCCTCATACTTGGCACTTATCTGGCCCATAACTGAGTATAATGGCTGTTTGGCATATATCATAACTAGGCACCTTCCACAATTAGAGAGTCCTCAGAGGTTTCTAATAAGGAAGGTCAAGGGGTTCCAGCATGTACCTTACACAGACCAACTAAAGTTCCTGCCACTATACTCTGAATCATATAGACTTCTTAGCGGAGACTTATAGCTGACCTACAGAGCAATCCAAGATCTAAACCTAATGAACTTGCTGCATATCCGTAAATCAAATGGGACTTGGACTACCCAATTACACGGACCCAAATATGGCCTGCGTCTTAAGTACGACATGCTTAAGGGACAGATTTATCTCCCAGAAACTGCTGTGTCTTTGGAAAAAGCTACCAGTTCATGTGAAACAGAGCACCTCTATTACACTGTTCAGGAGGGACCTGGACGAGTGGATGGGGCTCCACAAATTCTTACCAGAGATAGAGCCCACAACCCTCCTGGACATGGGCAGTCATCATTACATGCAATCTTGGGTATTGATTATTCTTTCTATGGTATTACAGCGGGATGAAATGGCTAGGCTTAAAATGACCTCCAGGCCTAGTAATCTCCTATGATCCTATTATCCTATGTACTACTTTTACCTTCCAAGATCTAATTTAAACTGATATGGTCCAATGGTTATAAATCCATACCTGGAAGGGCTGAATCACTCCAAAATAATCTTTAAACTGATTATTTTTTATGAATACAGAAAAAAGCCAGCTTGAGCAAAGTTCATCTATCTGTCTATCTATGTATATAGACATGTTCATAATACATTTTGCACCCAAAATCTCAGAAAAGTTATCCAGGAGTGTACAGGTATGGCTGGCAATCCTGAAATTTGCTCTTTATCCAAGTAGTAATATAACATTTCTAATGTAAGGATATTTTTGCTGCAGTTTGAACCATTATCTTCCTCATACATTTGAATTCCCATGGCATAACTAATCATCTGAGATGGTGGAATTTGTTGACTGATCTGTTGAATCAAGGAAGTATAGTTTCTTGTAAAATGATCTATTGAATTTTATATAGAGCTTATAGATATATAAACATTATACTGATTGTTCCATCTAAAATACTTTGTGCCTTGAATTTACAATACACTTTGAGATAGTTATTTCCATAGCTGGACTATTTTTTAGGGGGTGGGGTGGGGTTGGGAGCACACCTTTTTGGAGATTTAAATGAATTTTGCTCTTCCATCTGAGTAAAGCTTTAAATGAGTTCATGCCCATCTTACCAAGTACTAACCCCATTAAAGCATTAATATTAGTGTACTGTTGTGTTCTATGTGCAGCATATCAGATTGTATGAATGGTATTTTAAAATGTGCTTTCAGGCATAAACCTTATCTTATTACAGTAAACTTAAGCACTCAAATGTACAATATACAAAAGGTAGATTTTGTATTAAAAAAGTGCTCAGGTCTCATACTGAATAGTCTTTAAAATGCAATCACTGAATGAGATCAGAGGTGAGTTTTTTCATACAGTTTTAGGTGTTGCCTTGTATTTCTGAAATATAAATACATGTTACACAATGTGCTTATCTGATGAGTAATCCCTGAGGTCTATGTGGTTATTTGACTTTCAAAGAGCCTTCTTATGTGATTAGCATTATTTTTATCTATACATCCTTGATTCGTGAGAAGATATGAAGTCAAGCCTTTTGTGTGCAGCCTATTCACTCTGCTGAAATAAAAACAATGCTTAATGTCTCACATGGATATAAATGGCTCTTTCATTTGGCAGTCATTCAAATAAAGTGGGGATCTGGGCATTTTTAATGTTTTTTTTATCAATTCAGCTGTCAGCTAAAAGGACATTCATATTATTATAGCAGCTAATAGCTTCTTTTTCTCTGAATTTACACTCACACTCATGTACAGTTTCTGCCTTGTAAATATAGAGACTATGAAATTTTCATTATTGCAAGTATACAACACAGGTTCAGCTGTATTGTGATTTCAATTTAAAATATTTTCTTAATTAATTACCAGAAACAAAATGACAAAGTATATGCAACAAAGTGCAAAACTTAAGTGGTAAAATGACAACCATTCTTAATTATTCAGTCTAGGAATTAAATGAGTGAAAGAATGTATTTTAATATGCATGTCTTTTAATATGTATATTGTAATTTTTGGTGGCATTACTGATGCAGATCTGTTGTCAGACATGCAGCCAGATTCTATTTATTTCCCATTTCCTAAGTTACAGTTTTTAAGTTTTCCTACAAAATGCTAGAACTTTTAATAAACCTCAAATGATGTACTGTCTAAGGGCATATTAGCAAGGGTGTTTCCAGTTCAGCTGCACCATATAAGGAGTGTAGTATGGTTTACCATCAATAGGTCGACAGTAACATGCTCAACAGCCACCTCCTCGACCATGGTAGGAGCGTTCATTTGTACGTCTGTTTAGAAGGACATACACAGAGCAGGGAGTTACAGTATGGATGTCAATGGGAGAGTTCCACCTTAAAGTTGACAGAATTTGTCGACACTGCTGAGTCGATCATACAACCTACTTCATATTAATGAGTTGATGTTATTTGTCATGGAAATCATTGTCCGCGGACGTGATTTTCGTTCTTTTCATAGGTTCATAGGTTCATAGGTAGGTACTAGGCTATTGGCTCTAGGGCCTATACAAGCCTAGCCAAAAATGTACCCTGGCTTTCGCCACCCAAGAAAATTATTTTCCTGTGCCCCTGTCAAGCAGAACCACAGAAGTGATCCCCGGGGTGAATTTCCTATTACCCATCCAATCATCAAGATTTTTCTTGAAGAGTGCTAATGAGGAGCTCTGTTTGACATAGATAGGTAGTTTATTCCAGAATATGGGAAGTCTCTGGGACAGGAATCTATCCCTCCAGCATGTTTTGTTTATTGTGGTGACAAGGTTTAAGTCCCTGGAGCATGTAGCTCGGAGGGATTGGGATTTCTTTAAGTGGAGCATGTCTAACAGCTCTGGGTTTGACATAGCTTTGTATGTTAGGCAGAGATCATCTCTGAGTTGACGATATGTGACAGAGTAAAGCTAGAGTTTTTGAGACAGTCTGCATAGGGCATCTGTTTGAGGCCAGTAATCTTCTTTGTGAGGTATTTCTGCAGCCATTCCAGTTGTTGTAGATGTCTTATGAGGTACATTCCAAAAGGGGCATTGTACTCTATAATGGGTCTAATGAGTGATGAGTAGAGGGGAACAATGACCTCTTTTTTTTCTGGATGAGAAACCTTTTGTGATGAGGTGTGCCACATAGAAGGATTTCCTGACCACTTTGGTGATGTGATTATCAAAGGAGAGACTACTGTCCACCTGTGTCCCAAGGTCTCTTATCACACTTTCGGTGTTAAGTAGACTACCACCTATGTGGTAGTTCATGGGTACAGAATTTTTACCAAAGGGGATGACAATGCACTTTTTGGCATTGAGCTTGAGACCATGTCTTTGACACCAGGCATCTGTCTCAGTGAGGCCCTTTTGTAGGATGTCCACATTGTTAGGAGTTTTGATTATGGCTCCTAGTTTGCAGTCATATGCAAATTTAGTTAGCCAAAGACCTTCTGTGTTAGCCTGTACTTCAGAGAAGTAGATACCAAACAGGAGAGGACCCAGGACTGAACCCTGTGGTACTCCACGTGTCACTGGTCTGAAGTTGGATTTGGAGTCTGCTACTTTCACAATGTGGGTTCTGTCAGTGAGCCAGTTGGCAACCCATCTTGTGAAATAGGGATTTATACCTAGTTCAGTGAGTTTATGTATAATTCCAGAGTGGGGGATGGTGTCAAAAGCCTTGGCAAGATCTAGATAGGCTGTGTGAACCACCTTACCCTTGTCTTTGGCTTTCGTGACTGCTTCAAAGAAGTTTATCAAGTTTAGGAGACATGATCTGCCTTTTACAAACCTGAACTGGGTGGGATCCAGAGTTTGGAGATTACCAATATCTTTGTTTATAAGTTCCATGATGATACGTTCCATGGCCTTGCAGACCAGGCTCATCAGGCTAATGGGGCGGTAGTTCCTGGGGTCCGTGGTTGCTCCCCCCTTGTGGAGTGGGATAACCATTGCTGTGCACCATTCAGCAGGCACAAAGCCTGAGGTGAGGCTATGATTGAACATGGTACTTAGGTGGGGTGCCAGTTAGTTCTGTAGTTCATGTAGAACGCAGCCTGGGATGTTGTCTGGTCCCATGGATGCTGTGTTCTTGGCTTTGGAGAGTGTGGCTTTTAGCTGTGCAGCCATGATAACAGGAACCTTGCATTCTTCCGGTATAGAGATTGGTTCTTTAGGGGGTGAGAGGGGGGTAAAGTTAGCACTGACCCTATCTGCCAGGATGTTGGCAATATCATTTGGGTCTGTATATTTATTGCCATTGTGCTGTAACTCAAAGCAAATCTGAGTGTTGCCATTGAGATTCTTGACATAGCTATATAATGCTTTGTGGTTGTCTTTAGAATCAGTGGCAATTTTGTTTTCGTAACTAGCTTTGGAGTCTTTTATCAGAGATCGCAGCTTCTTACTGAGGCTGACCAGGGAGCTCCTCCACTCATGGGATTTTACTCTCTTTTGAAAGAGTTTCTTCCTTCTGTTGTACAGTTTGTTTATGGCAGGGGACCACCAGATTGGCTTCCATTTTTTGGAGGATAGCGTTTTGGATCTGTTTGGGATAGCACAATCCATGCACTCATGTAAGTGCTTATAAAGTGCAATTGTGTAGGATTCAATAGTCATAACTGTATTGTCCATCTGCATGGGTATCATGAAGTTCACCACTTCTGTCTTAAGAAGCATGAAGTTGGCTTTGGAGAAATTTTTTACCATGGTTTCCTTAATGGGAGGTGGAGGCAGGATGTGGATATCTAGGGTACTTAGCTTATGGTCGGAGCGGACCAATGAGGTGTTTACTTCAGGTGTGGAACACCGGTCACTCATATTGGTAATGGCTAGATACAGGATATTATGGGCCCCTGGTGGGTATGTGGATAAGTTGATCCAAGGCATTGGAGTTTATGAATTCCAGAAAGCGTTGAGCGAAGGAGTTGGTAAATGAGTAGTTTTCCCAGTTAATGGTGAGGTAGTTGAAATCACCCATTATTAGGGTGTTTGCTTGAACTCTAATATTTTCCAGTACATCAAGAAAAGAGGAGTGGGAATCCTGGGGCATGGTAGGTGATCTGTAGCAAGCTACAATTTGGATTGCAGTTTTGCCCAGAGTTAGTTGCACTTGGATAACCTCGGCTGCATTATGCTGAGCAACTAGCCTGGAGGTGTGGATATCCTTAATGAATATGGACACAACTCCACCTTTGATGTTCCAGTCCAGGTTACATGGCCGAAATGTGTGGTATGAGTTATAGCCTGGTAGTCCAGGGGTGCTCTCTGGAGCCTTGAGCCAGGTCTCAGTCACTGTACAGATATCGATGTTCTCCATTTTAAGGAGTGCCTCGAGTGAGTGCATTTTGAGATTTAGACTTCTAGCATTGAGTAGCATCACCCTCAGTTTGGGTCAGAGCGGACTATGTTTGAGATATCAGCGTGGTCACCCTAGACTGCATTTGAGTATGTCCAACAGTGTAGTGCACAAAGCTGTCTCATACTATTGCAATACCACTGTACTGTGATATGTGTTTTCTGAAATTAAAATTTCTGCATTATGTCCTGTGTGATTTCTCTTTTTTCATGTTTATATATTGTAGAGATATGGATGTGTAGCACTGATGTGTGTACCTTATTGTTTACCTTACATTGATACAACATTCTTGACAGTGTATGCATACCTATGTCAGTTGTACCCTGAGGTGATCATCCCTGTTTTGACAAATATGCATATGTTCATGTTGGAATATGTTATGATTATGGTGCAATGTCTAATGCTCAGTGTGTACATCTAGTGTGTACTTGCCATTAGATGCAATCGGTGTTGCTGTGGAGGGGCAACAGCTGAACATCACTGTTCAGTCTATGTACTCATGTACATGTGGTTGTCATGACTGAAATATTTGGGTCAGACACTGCCATGTTACCTGTCCCTGCACTTGTGGTTGCACCCTGTGTTGCCTACTCCTATGACTTCTGTCACCTATGTCCTCTTTCTTCTCCTCTGACAACTCTGGGATGTCATCTTCAGACATTTGGAGTTCTTGGGGTAGTTCACCCACACCTGAAGCTAGAAGACTGCATGTGCACTGGATATTATCTTGTACAGCATGGCACACACTATTATCATCTTTGCTGCCTTTTCAGGGGTGCTTTGCAGTGTACCTCATATGTATCCAGACATCTGAACCAATCTTTCAGTACATTAAGCACATGCTCTCTCGTATTTCTGGTTGTTACTTGTGCTCTATTGTAGGCCTCTTGGGTATGTTTTGATGGTTTGCAGTACAGGGTCATTAGCCATGGCTGAAGCAGATAACAATAGCTATCTCTTATGGGGAATAAAAACACTTTTGGTCATAATGGATATTGTTGTGAGGAGTATCCTTAACGTGTATCCTAGCTGTGTTCTTGTACTTACCCAGAAGCAATACCTCAGGAATTTCCTCTTGCTGGAATGCAGCCCTGAGTCCACTTTCTCTCCAAATGGCAGCATCATGGACACTTCCTGGGTGCGTTGCCATAATGTTCATTATGCTTTCATCTGATGCACACACAACTTGGCAGTTGATGGATTGCCATCCCTTTCTCTTTGTGTATTGGTCTGCTTCTGGATGTAGTGGTGTCTTGTTATGTATGTGATTGCAATCTATTGCAACAAGTACATGTAGGATGTTTGTTAAATTATAGAAATGGAGCATTACAGTTCTCCACTCCACGGGGGTGGATGGAACATCTATGTAGTTATGCAACTTGCTGCACATTGCTTCAAAGAATTTTACCAGGATATAACTGGCAGCTGTTGTGATAATCCTGCAGCATCCCCCATAGGTCTCTATAATGTCTCAAATGTAAGTACACCCAGGCTGAGACACAAGGGGTATGGGGTTTCCTTGCGGGGTCTGCACAGATGTGTGGAGCACATGTTCCTGATAACCTGCACCAGTTGTCTGTGTAAATGGTATCTGTCAATTATTTGCTTGTTAAACACAGCTGCATTCAGGAGGAAACGAACCAGTAAAAAAAGATTTTTTTTTTTCAGACTTAATGTTTCACTGACTGACGCCAGTTGTTTGTTTCAAAAGGTCAGTCTTTATTTAAAAGAAAATACAGGAAACAAGAAGCTTTTCATCCCGTGTAATACCGGCTTTTGGGCTGAAGGACAAATGAATGAGCTCTTGTTACCACTCATTAAATAGTGAAATTCAAATCACATGATATAATTAATCAATTAGTTTCAATTACATTCAGTATATCTCTAAGAATACTATTGTTAAGGATTATGTTGAAAGAAATCTTTGAATCATCCAAACCAAATATTAGGAAAATGTTCATGTGGCAATACAGGGCAATGGTTCATGTAAATGAATCAATGTAAGTATTGAATCAAAAACAACGAATGGAATTGTAATTCTAAAAGAATAATAATAATGCTAAAAAATCATAATTGTAATTAAAAGGGTAGTATATTTTAGGGACAGTCATACATTGACAGGAAAACACACACAGGAAAAACCAAAAACCATATAAGGAGAAGGATTTGGATTTATTTACAGAAGGAGAAACATGAATTTTATAATGCTTCATTAAACATTCTAACATGAATGTTATGTTTAATGAATTTTTAGTTAAGTATAGTAGAGCAAGTTTTTTACATTGGGTTAAGTGGTACAAGAGTTAGAGTATTTATATTGGATATTGCAGTTAAAAGCATCCTACGTAAGCCTCTGAATTTGAATGATAATATGCAATTATTGAATTTTAGAAAAATTAAGAAAAGCATGATTATAATACATTTAGCTTTTCCATCTCCCACAATACAGGTTTAATACAGGTTTTATTTTAATATAATACATTTATTCATATTCCCATAGAATTACTATACATTTTATATAATTTATACATTTTTTTTATTTTATTTTATTTTACATCTTTGTTTAAGTATTTAATTTTGATATTCAATTTTGAAAGGAGGGACTGAATTTTCATTCATCCAGGTTGTAAATAGGAAAAAAGTTATAATTCATTAGTAGTAGATTCATTAGTACTATTACATTTGGTTTGATTATGGTTTTATGACATTTTATATTTATTTATTTTTTATGAATTTGAAGTTTGGGAATGAAGTTTATTATTTATATTATTATATTTTATTATTATTTTATTATTATTATTAAAAACACTAAATAAAAAAAAAGAAATGATTATATATATTTTATTAAACAATACATTTTAGCCTTAAATTAAGATATTAAAATAAAGAGAATAAGATTTATAGAGAGAGATAGAAGAGAGATATACTGAATGAATTGATTAAATATATTAATTATATCATGTGATTTGAATTTCACTTGAATTTACACTCATAACAGCACTCATACATTTGTCCTTGAAAAGCCCGGTAAAAATAGGTCAAAGCAAAGCGTTTGGTTCACTGTATTCAATAAAGACTGACTGTTTTTTTTTGAAAACAACTACAAGGCCAATTCGCCAGAATAAGTCTGAAGAAAAAAATCTTTTTTTTATCTGGTTTCAACCCTGAAATGCCAGGGCTGTGTATTTTTTCTGGTTTATCAAGTTCTTTTTGTGACTGTTGTGAATTATTTGCTTGTCTGACAACTGGTTTAGTTGCAACCTTGCTCTGACTCCAGCTGGCAGACTTCTACGACATGCAGTCACAGTCTCATTTATGGCTTACATCTCTACAGGTTGCACTTTTATGCAGTTTTTGATGTTTTGCTATGGACTTTGCTGTAATCTGTAATATTCACATGAATTTCTTGGCGTCCAGAAAGTATGTGCCAAGGATTTTAGAAAAGGAGTCAGTGTGGCTGTTTGTTGCATTTAAGTTGTGTTATGTGTGTATGATTTGTTTTAGAATCAGACCAGCATGCACAGAATCCCTAATTATCCTGTGCTGAATACGTAAGTACTCAGTCTACCTTCAGCATGGCTTCTGGAATCTCATCTGTACCAGATGTGCTGAAGTCTTCCTTCAGTGTACTGCGCTGTCTGCAAATAGCTTCCACCAGGTTTAAGGAATCTGGCCCTATATTTAGCCTACAAGATAAACTCTTAGGGGATGCAAAATAAATATTCAGAGGAGCAGCCATACATTTCATCAGATTTATTTTATTTATTTATTTATTTATTGCATTTGTTGACCGGGAAAGTCCACTGGGCCTGGAGGAGCTCATTTTCAGTGGAGGCCGGGTGAGAAAAGCTCCACATTATTACATACAATTAACAAATTAAAACATTGTTGGCACATGAATAAAATAGATGCATTACTACATACAATTAGTTAAAACAATTGTTGATACATAACAATGGCAGACAGTAGAAAGGATAAGACAACTGGCACAGATGACATTTCAATAATACATAGAAAAGATAACATTTTATAAGTGAAAGCATAAATGGAAATGGATGTATGAAAGTCAGAGTAGAAGAAGAAAGTAACTTAGTATATGTGAGTAGAAAAAGACAATAGTATATACATGTGAGTGTGTAGGATTCAAAGTAGAGGGGTGTAGAGTACCAGGTGAAGCAGGTGAACAGACTGTATCAGGATGAAAAGCTGGAGAGAGGAGGTGTGAGAAAAGAGTGGGAAAGATTTGAGAATAAAAACAGAGGTTCCATAGTGGGAAATTAGGTGTTGGGATTTTTTGTGGGGTACAGGAGCATTGCCAGTTAGAGACTAAATGTAATTTTAGGGATTTTTTAAAAGAAGCGGACTTACAGGTTGATCTGAGAGAAGGAGGAAGATTATTCCATAACTTAGAGACAGCATGGGAGTACAGCATTTGGCCAGCTGACAGTTTGGATTTCTCTATAGACAGCAACATTTTGTTTTCTGACCTGAGGTGGCGATTGGGCTGGTACATGGGCAGTAAGGATGAAAGGGAAGGGCAATGTTCAGGTTGATAGATTATTTTGTGGGGTGTGGTTAGGTGAAGGTAATTAAGATGGTAGTGGGATTCCAGCCAGTTTAGTTTATGCAAGGAAGAGCAGTGGTGGATAGAGTATTTAGAGTTTGTAGCAAATATGGCAATTTTATTGTAACAGGAATCAAGTTTACTTTTTAGGAAAGATTGTAGGTTGGTAAGGATGGGAGCACCATAAAGCAGAGTAGGAAGTCAGAAGGATAAGGCGAGGGCCTTTTTGGTAGTGAGACTGAAGAAATAGTTATGTCGATATAGGGCAACTAGCTTTTGATGCTTTTTTTTCTATATTGCTGTGGATATGAAGGTCAAAGGTTAGTTTGTCATCAGTGATGATACTTAGCAGTTTGGTACTAGGGACACATTCTAGGATGGTATTGTTACACAAAGTAATTGTAAAAAGTTTTAAAAACAAAGGCAAATAAGAGTACCAAATATTGTCTGGTGGTCACATGTATAGACATAGTTTCATAATTTAGTAGGTTCAAAGCTGTTTAATAGGCTGGCATTCAGTTTGGTAACCATTTGAAATGATGGCTGTGCTTTAGCAAGTCCAAATATGCTGAGAATGACCTGCCAAAAAACAGACATACTTATATTAAGTCTGAGATGGTAATTTCTCAGATTAGTTCCTTTTCTCCAAGCTATGGCGATCTCAGAATTAGTATATTCAAATATTAGTGTGTTGGGCAGCTTTCATCCCGCATCAGGGGGTGTAGGGAGGCCTGCCTAGAAAACAAAAAGTTTAAAGGAGAAGAGCAATGTTCTTTACTCACTCTTCTGCATTTTCAGTCTTTTTTTGGCATGTTGGCAGTTAAGGTAGTTTCAGTAGGGAGTCTTTCAGTTTTAGTCCATGGTTTTGATACCGGCTGTTGGTTTGGGAAATGGCTTTTTTGGAGGATCTTGGTGACCTCTGAGGAGTTTATGATAGGACTAATTTTATAGCCACCTGCAAACTTGGTAAGCTAAAAACCCTCAACAGTAGCCCTGACTGAGGAATGGACCAAGGACTGAGCCCTGTGGTAAACTAGTAGTGACAGATCGTTTGGAGGAGGTAGAGGGGACCATCCTAATTACTTGGGTTTTATTTATGAGTCTACAATAGCTGATTGCGGAATGATATTGAATAGCTTTGTGAGATCTTGATATGCAGTGTGCACTGATTTCCTCTCATTCTTTGCTCAGTAAATTTTTAGAAGAATTCACCCCATTTAAGTAGGCATAATCTGACCTTAAAAATATGGACTAGCAAGGTTTGTGAGCTTGTAGGTTACCCAAGTCCTTATATATTAGTTCTTTAATGATCCTTTCAATTACCATTCAGATGTGGCTGGTTAGACTTATGTGTCTACAATTTTTCATGTCTATTAACTCTCCATCTTTTTTGCTAGAGGATGATAGTTACTGTCTTCTATTTTGCAGCATGTAGCCTGTTTGGAGGCTAACGCTGATTAGAATCTGCAGAGTTTTTGACAGGTCTATTTTCAGGCTGGCCTTTAAGTAGCCAAGTATATTATGGGGCCCCACAATATCAGATTTCTTAGCCTTGGATAGTAATTTAAGGACATGTTTATTGGACATTTGAGGGGAACGTACAGATTTGTGTATGAGACTGAATGTAGTAGGAGAGAGGTGATTGAATTTAGAGCTAAATTTATCCACTAGTAGATTAGCTAGATCTTCTGGGTCAGAGTATGTGATATCACTTTCTATTAGCTCTACGCAGTGCTGGACATTGCTTCCAGCACAGTTATAGAAGACTTTGTGGTTGTTCTTTGTCTGAGTTCAATTTTTACCTCATATCTGATTTAATCAGGGTACGGAGCTCCTGTTAACTTTAGCTAGAGCTTTAGTTTTTATATCTTGAGAGTTACATTTATTTTATGTGCAATAAGTATTTTTTCTTTAATTATAAACACTGTTTATATTTGGGCTCTACCACAGAGGTGAATTTGCTGTTGTATTTACTTCAGAGTGGACAGATACATTTATCCTGCTATTCTCATGTGCATGGAATTTAGCAGTAAAGGATTCTGCATAAGCATTCGGGATGTTGAAGGATTATATTTGGGTAAAAAACTGCAGAGACAGTGAAGAGAAAACTGTAAACTAAATAATTAGACAGGTGAGGAGATAAAATAAGTAATACAAGGATGATGAATCATCACCAACAAGACTATCTTTTTAACCCACGAGGCAATTTTTCTCCAATTTTTTAAACCAATGAAGTAATGCATTGTAGTTGTGCATATCCATACCCTTGTTCAAAATTTAAGTTATAGGATTTTCTACAGAACATTTACAACAACATGAATTTAAACAATTGTATAATCAAACTGAGAACGTAAACTGTAGGGAAAGTAGATAAACCAAATTTACAGCAAGAAAATGCTTCTGTAAGGGCAATGCAAATAAGGATAATTAAATAAATCTAACAAAGATTTACATTTCTACGATAAAGAGCTCCCAAATGACAATGAAAAATATTACAGTAAAATAGTTATCCATACATTTCTATGAACAGGATAATGTTATGCATTAAAAGCATTTGAAAAAAATCCTAACAGCTGTTAACAAGATGTTCAAGTAAGCAATAGCTTTAGTCTCAAATTCTATACCAGAAATTTCTGCTTGTTTTTCAGTAATACATAGCAGTGCTGATAATCAAATGAAAGCTGTGAAATAAATGAAAAAAATATCTATATACAGTACCTTGTTCAGAGACAATCTTATACACCAAGGACACCAACAAAACCAAAAGGTCCAAGCAGAACTTAGACACATTTCATGGAGTAAATCTACTTGCCCATCATCTGATAGAATGCCATGCTTCACAACACCAGCAGCAACTTTGCTTACATCATCACTCAATGTCAAATCTCAACATGCCAGTGACATCCATCCTGCTACAAAGTGCTTTTTGCTGAAATAAAATGGAAAAAAAACAAGCCGATCAATTAGATAAATAAAGTTTGGTGAGTTTATCAATAATTCCTGAGTGGGGAATGGTATAAAAGGCCTTGGCCAGATCGAGGTAGGCTGTATGAACTGCCTTCCCCTCATCCAAAGCTTTGAGCAGGCATGATCTACCTTTCACAAAATCAAATTGCATGGGATTTAGAGTTTGGAGATTCCTTATATCTTTGTTAATTAGGTCCATGACGATGCACTCCATAGCCTTACATATCAGATCTGTCAGGCTAATGGGGTGATAATTCCCAGGGTCTGTAGTTGGTCTCCCTTTATGGAGAGGGATGATTGTAGCAGTGTGCCATTCGGTAGGAACAAAGCCTGAGGTGAGGCTGTAATTGAACAGGGCACACAGATCTGGTACCAGTTCACTTTGTAGTTCATGTAGAACACATCCAGGGATATTGTTGGGTCCCATGGAAGCTGTATTCTTGGCCTTGGACAATGCAGCTTTAACCTGTGCTGCAGTAATGCTGGGTGCCTGGCATTCCTCCAGTATTGTGATTGGTCCTTTGGGGGGAGAAGGGGGTAAGGTTGGCACTGAATCTGTCGGCCAGTATGTTGGCAATATCTGTAGGCTCATTATAGTATGTACCATTGTGAAGTAACTCAGAGCAAACCTAGGTATTGCCGTGGAGATTCTTGATATAACTAAAGAAGCCTTTGTGGTTGTTTTTAGTGTCTGCCACAATTCTGCCTTCATAGCTGGCTTTAGAGGTTTTGATGAATGATCTCAACCTTTTGTTGAGACTAATAAGGGAGTTTTTCCAGTCTTGGGACTTCACCTTTTTCTGTAACAGTTTCTTCCTTCTGTTGTAGAGACCACCATATTGGCTTCCTTTTTTTTGGAAGAGAGCGTCTTAGTTCTGTTGAGTATGACTAGTTCCATGCATTTATGTACATGTTCGTAGAGTGCTTCGGTATATAATTTGGCAGTCATGCCATGAAGTTAGCCACCTCTGTTTTTAGGAGCCCAAAGTCAGCTTTGGAGAAGTTTTTCATGATTGTTACCTTTTTGGGGTGTGTGTGAGATGTGGATTTCCATGGTGATTAGCTTGTGGTCAGACCTAAGCAGGGAGGAATTGACTATTGTTGTAGAACAATGGGTGCCACTGTTAATAATAACCAGGTTAAGAATGTTGCTTCCTCTAGTCAGGGTAAGAATGGGCTGGTCCAGGGCATTGGAGTTGATGAATTGCATACATACATAAATACATTATTTGTGGAAGTCATGTAGTCTAAATTTCTTTAAATTACCATACTAGTTAAACTCTCTATTAGTAAGGATCACTGTGATGCAGTGAGGCCTTATTTACAGATGCTATATCTACAATGTAACTGTAGTTTTACTTGCTGCTAGGATACATAGTAAACTTTGTAGAATCACTTTTGATTCACATATTATGCAAGACCATGCAAAGCAGGTTTTGTGTAGCAGTAGTTTATGAACTCCTTCAAGTGTCATGCAGATAGTGCACTGAAATGTAGCTGAGATTGATCTAATGAATGAATAATAGTGAATTAAGCTACAGAAGCACATTTCTTTAGGAAGGGGAAACAATGAGTTATATTTGCATTGATGTTGATGGCAGTGAGGTGGATATAAAAATTACTTGAAAGGTTTCATACTTGAAATAAACTTGAATATGTATAAAACAATCTTATTAAGTTCTGTTTTATATTATGCATAACAGCTTCTCTGTGGTGATTCAGCAGTGGTATTCTTAAGTTGCTTGGAAGATGGCTATTGGATGGGTGAGAGAAAAAGCTTCTAAGAAGAATTACTGGACATGGATGAAAATCTACTTCCCTTTCTAAATGAAAATGGCTTGCAAGTGCCACAAAAGCGAAGAGTCAGTAAAGTCTGAAAAGACATTTAGTCACAGACACAGGGCAGAGAAAGAAGATTCACTGTCTCATGACTGGCATTAATTTGACAGGGTGGAGATAAAGAGGAATACATGATATGTTTAATGCCTCCAGTAACAAGAGAGAAGGCATTTTTACAGTCCACATGTAATACCTTCCCAGTGCATCCTAATCAAAATTCTGTAGCTGGTAGTAAGCATTTGGATGGGTCTAAAAATAATGAGTTGCATAAAACCTAGGTGAACATGTTAGAAAAAGGCCACAAAATGCAACAGATGTCTTTTTATGAATGGCCATAAGATTGTGTGTGTGTGTGTGTGTGTGTGTGTGTGTGTGTGTGTGTGTGTGTGTGTGTGTGTGTGTGTGTGTGTGTCTGCGCGCGCGTGTGTGGAGGGGAGTCTGTGTATCTGCATGTGCTTGTGGCTGTGGAAGGAATAGTGCCAAAACAGAATTAAAATTATTTCATTTTAAGATGTCTTCATCATAGAGCTACAAATTTAATTCTTTGGTTGTTTGACTGTAGGCTTCTGTTTTATTTTACCATTGTTGAGACTGAAACTCCAGGCATCATGAGGACTTGAGAGACCTTCTAAGATACCCAGAACAAAAAAAAAAAGAGGACATCATATCTAATCCATATTTGGAATAAGGTGATCACACCTCATTATAGGTCATCCTCCTTTATGCAGAAGCTTGAAACAGAAAGGAAGGGACTAATATGAATGCAAGTGCAGAGGCATGAGTGCATAATAACTTTTTATTTATTTATTTATTTATTGCTATATAGACAAACTGCCTGCTATTCTTAGCATGTAGGAAGAGAAATACTTCAACTGTGTGTGTGTGTGTGTGTGTGTGTGTGTGTGTGTGTGTGTGTGTGTGTGTGTGTGTGTGTGTGTGTGTGTATTTATATCAATAGATATATATATATATATATATATATATATATATATATATATATTGTATATATATATATATATATATATATATATATATACATATTTTATATATATATATATATACAGAGAGAGAGAGAGAGAGAGAAGTCTCAGTCCTGTGCTTTCCCTTTGGTTAATTTAAAAGTTAGCAACAAGCAATCAATCTCCTGTGTTATCTGAAACATCCACTACCTGCTACTGAAAAATAAGTATCATTTTTGCTTGATCTGCACTTCTTGCATTGTATTTGCTTGTGTGCTTGTTATATTTGCACTGTATTTTAGTGTATTTTTGCTGTTTTCTGCACTTTTATGAAGGCAAATCTAGACCTAGACTTGGCAAAGGCCTTTGACACAATCCCCCATTCAGGTATCATTGTAAAACTCAACCAGCTGGGGGTTAACCCATATACTGTCAGGTGGGTTGCAAACTGGCTTACCAACAGGACACATACAGTCAAAACAGGGGACTCCACCTCCACCAGCAGACTCATTACCAGTGATGTTCCACATGATCAGTGCTGTGGCCCCTATTATTTGGAATCTACTTCTCAGAAGTACAGGCAAAACAAAAGGTCTGTGGCTGACAAGATTTACTGATGACTACAAACTGGGAGCAGTGACAGTAGCCAGATGATGTCAACATTGTACAACAAGGACATACACAAACCAATGATTGGTGCCAAAGTCATGGTCTTAAACTCAAAGCAAAAAAAAAGCATCATCGTCCCCTTTGACAAAGGCAATGTCCTTGCAGATTACCATATCAGTAACAATACCATGAGCTCTAAATCAGTGGTGAGAGATTTGGGCAAACAGGTTGACAGCAATTTTACTTTTAATCACCATGTCTCGTTGGTGGTAAGGAAGACCTTCTACACTAATGATGTCATAAGCAAGGGCATAGCTTCCAGAACCTCTTTCATCAGGCTAATAATCGAGTACAATACTCCCTTTGGTGTGCACCTAAACAGGCACCTGTGTTAAATGGAGAGACCTCATAGTTTCCTTACAAAGAAAATTCATGGTCTTCAGCACATGTCATATTTGGATAGACTGAAATCACTATTATGATACTCTGTATCATATAGACTACTCAGAGGCGACCTGTACCTTGCATACAGAGCAACTTCTGATCCTACCTTAATGGAAATGCTACACATTCGTAAGTCAAATGGCACACAATTCACTCATTCTAGGGACCTTAACCTAGTGTGTGACATCAATAGGACTTTTTGCAGAGACAGATATATCACCCAGAGGTTGCATCTCCTCTGGGGAAAACTTTCAATACAGATTAAACAGAGCCACACATTAACCCTTTTTAAGTGTAATTTGGATGATTGGATGGGAAACTGCAAATTCACCCGAGGGGTTTCAGCTGTGTCCCTCTTAGACAGGGGTAGTCAGTGATGATTTAGATCTGCTTATAACATAGACCATATCGTTAGACTCTTAAGGGAACAAGGGTTGAAATTGGTTAGGCTTGTAAAAGCTCTAGGGTGTGTTTATAATAAGGTATGGTTATGTTCATTATTATTTATTTAAATGGAAGACACACAAGGCTGTTTTTTTAATCTGATGAAGTTTCTTCTTTGGAAATGAAAGTGCTTATCATTTTAATGAATTAAAGTGTTTTATCCATTGGAGTGTATAATAAATTTGGCAATTCAAGTGTACATTTGGTGACCTGCTTCCCGATTGTGTTTTTCCATTTATTTTGCCCTAGGCCATTAGCCTAGTAACCTCCTATGAACCTATGAACCTATATATATAATGTACCTCTCCCTGATTTTTGTCCGATGTCCCCTTTTATTATTTATCTTTCTCCTTGATTTTTGAACTAAGATGATGGCAAGCATTTGGAGGGAGGAGTGCAGTGTATTGCATATTATATCATGACACCAATGCTGAGTTGAGGAAAGAAAATGTTATGGCAACTATGTGTATGCATTCGTTTCACTGTAGTAGGTCATCTGAAGTATACAGTCACAACGTGTGTGTGTGTGTGTGTGTGTGTGTGTGTGTGTGTGTGTGTGTGTGTGTGTGTGTGTGTGTGTGTGTGTGTGTGTGTGTTGTGGGGGCATAGATGGTATCAAATGTCTCCTGTCTGCAAAATGGATCTGATTTCTTTGCTTTATAATTTGGTCTGATCTTCATAATGATTGTGGTTTTGAAGACAAATCAGTGTGGAATGCAGTCACTAAATAATGATGACAGACATTTAAGTTTCATACAATATCCTGCAAAAAGCATGCTCAATCAATATCTGTTATTCTAGTAAGTTTACAAGTATATAAAGGAAGTAAATGTTACTGATTTTTTAAACAGTTTTATTATAACTCGTGACGTAGGCAAACTTACCTTTATATAAAAATAATCAAGCCATATTAATAAGATCACATTTGCAAACATTGTTCATCATATATATTATTCTATATAATATATTCAAACCAATATTATTTACATTTTTCATTTCCTGCCTTCTTATTCCTGCTTCAAAACTTTTTCTGCATATATAATTCCCAAAATTTCCATTTTTGTATGTAATTTATTCTTACTGTTTTCTAATTACCCTAATTCCTGTTATGTTTATCTGTGCTAGAATATTTGCTACTTCAAGTATGGTTGGTTTAGACTTTTCTGTTTTCTAGTAATTACCTTTTTTGCAGCCACCAGAACTAAACTTAACAAGGCTTTACTATGTCTAGGCAATTCATATCCTGTGTTCCATCTCAAAAAAAAAAATTCTTAGTTACACTTATTTGCTCTTCCAGTATCCCTGAAAGAATACTTTTCAGGGAATTTGTAAAGTCGACCATCTCATTACACTCTGAAAACATCTTCTGCCAGGTACCATTATTCCCCATTACGCCTTCAACATTTGCCACCTACCTGAGGCAAAACTCTTTGGAGTCTGCTTGGGGTATAAAAATACCTAGGCAAATACTTCAAGGAAAAATTCAAAATCTTCTAAACTTTGCTGGATATTTAGGAGCCAAACACATATTCTTCTATTGTTTCTTTGGGAATTCTTTATCTAATCTCTCTTCAAAATATTTTCTGACCTTCTCTGATTGATTCTTGTAGTTATTGTACAATATTTTATACACCCTAATAATTATCAGTTTTAACAACAGCTTTTGCTCTAGATTCAACAAAAACTCAATAAACCAGTGCAAATCTATCATTCAGGATTACCCCATCCCTTTCTCTTTGCCAGTACTCTGATTTCATTCTAATAGGGAAGTTAATCTCTTGCCTGCATTCCAAATGTCTTCTTGGTTTCTACCTAATCTCTTACATTTCACTCTCTAATTATTTGCTCTCAATATATTGCTTCATTTTCCATCTTCTTTCAGCAAATTCTAGACCTCTCTTCCACACCATTCCAACTACCACCCCCCAGCCACACACACACACACACACACACACACACACACACACACACACACACACACACACACACACACACACACACACACAAAAACACACACTTTGAAGTCACCAGCTGCACTGAATGTGCATTACAGGTCCATTTCTTGCAAAATTGCACACTGGGTGATAATTATCATTTTGCATTTTATTTTGGTAAACATACTGCCTGTTTTTAGAACATAAGTAAATACTAGGCTAGTTGCCCTTGTGGACAATTTCAATCATAGCTGATTTCCCTTTCAAAGGCAAGACACAAATCCAGTTCTTTGCACTTTTAATGTAATTACCTTAACCATCACACAAACCTTACAATCTTAAGCACCCAACATATACACTAAATCAGCCATTAAAGTCCTGTGAATATCTGACTTTAGCAAGTTATGTAATTACATTGGGCAAGATTCCGTAAAGTTCACAGAAGCAATTTACAGACAGTGCAGCTCGCCAAAGGAAGACTTCAGCTCACCTGCTGTGGACGTGATTTCAGAAGACATACTGA
Organism: Protopterus annectens; assembly: GCF_019279795.1. Taxonomy (NCBI): domain Eukaryota; kingdom Metazoa; phylum Chordata; order Ceratodontiformes; family Protopteridae; genus Protopterus; species Protopterus annectens. The sequence continues at coordinate 123,604,327 of NC_056736.1, read as the reverse complement.
ACGCAGCCAGGATACATAAGTATTCAGTGTAGGATAATTAGGGATTTCGCACAAACTGGTCTGATTCTAAAACACATTGTGTGCTTGCAACTCAACTTAAATCTGGCAAACAGCCATACCATTTCCATATCTGTAATCCTTGGCATATGCTTTACAAATCCATAGCAATACATAAAAAAAAAATATATATATATATATATATATATATATATATATATATATATATATATATATATATATATATATATATATATATATATATATATATATATATATATATATATAAGTTCACTACTAAATCTGGAATTATGTAATCTCGAGACTCTGAAGCCCGAAGACCAGAATCTCGAGATTCCGTAATATCGAAATTAAAAAAAAAAAATGTTTTAAAGATACTAACTTCGAGATCGCAACACAGTGGAGTGACTGTCAAAATAGTGCCGTGCAGAGCGGAACAGAAATTTTGCAGTTCACTCCACTGTAGTGCAATCTCGGAGTTGGTATATTTAAGTGCAGGGGGTGCGGGGGCGCAGCCCCCTACATGGGGTTGCAGGGGGGCTTGCCCCCCCTGCATATACCTTCTAAATTTATTTTTATTTTTAATTTCGATATTATGGAATCTCGAGATTCTGATCTTTGGGCTTCAGAATCTCAAGATTCTGTAATTCGAGATTTAGTAGTGAACCCATAGCTATATATATATATATATATATATATATATATATATATATATATATACACAGATATATATAGATATATATATATATATATATATATATATATATATATATATATATATATATGTATGTATATATAAAAATGCATCTGCTTTGAATGAACTGCAACAGGCTACAAACATATAAGCCATAAATGAGGCTATGGCCATGCACTATAGAAGATGGCCAGCTACAGTCAGACCAAGGCCACAACTGAACCAGTTGTCACACCAGCAAATAATCAACAGATACTGGCTGAACAGACAACTGGTGCAGGCTGTCTGCAGGAATGTGTGACCTACTCATGTCTGTACAGACCGTGTGAGGAACTCCCATCCCCCTTGAAGCAAAGTGTGTCTTAATCTGGGTCTACTTGCATCTGAGACATTACAGAGACACAAGGGGGATGGTGTGGGAGTATCACAGAGAGCTGCCAGTGGGGGTCTGCAAACTTCTGGGAAGCAATGTACAGCCAGGTGAATGACTTCATACACTTTCCATCCACATGCATGGAGCAGGGAACTGTAATGCACCAGTTTTACAGCATCACAAACTTTCCCCATGAACTGCAATGAGTGCAATAGATTCCATACACATACCTATCAAGACACCTGTACATACTAAAACAAACTGAAAGATAAACAGAAAGGAATGGCCACCTATCAACTGCCAAGCTGTGTGCACAGTAGACGGCAGCATAACAAACACCATGGCAACACACCCTGGAAGTGTCCATAATGCTGCCATTTGGAGGAGAAAGTGGACTGAGTATAGCATTCCAGCAAGGTGAAATACCTTAGGAACTGCTACTTGGTAAATAGAAAAACACATCTAGGATGCAAGTTAATGTTACCCCTCCCAACAGTATCCATCCTGACTACATGTGTTTCCACTCTCCACAACAGGTGTCTCTGATTATCCACTTCAGCCGCTGCTAATGACACCATACTGTGAACCATCCAAACCTGCACAGAAGGCCTACAATAGAGCACATGCAACAACCAGAAACACCATAGACCATGTGCTTGGTATACTGACAGCTAGATTCAGATTTCCGGACACATGCAGGGGTACACTATAATACACACCTGAAAGAGCAGCATACATGATTATGGTGTGTGCCATGCTGCACAATATGCTAAACAGTGCACATGGCTATCTTCTAGATGCAGGTGTGGGTGACTACTCCAAAAATCCCAGATGTTTGAAGAAGACATCTCACAGTGACTGAGAAAGGAACAGGAGGACATATATAAGACATATATAAGACAAGTGCAGACCCAGGCAACATGGTAGCATCTACATCTTTAAGTCATGACAAGCCACATGTACATGAGTACACAGAATGGACATTGACGTTCATGTTTTGCCCGCCCATAGTAACACACACTGCATCTAATGGCAAATACATACTAGATATATGCACTGAGCATTAGATATTACACCATAATCATAACATATGACAACATCAACATTTGAAAACATATCACAACAGGGATCATCAACTAGGGGTACAATGACACAGGTATGCATACACACTCACATTGTTGGATCACTGTGTGGAAAACAATAAGGGACACACATCAGTGCAACACACACATATCTCTACAATATAATAACATGAAAAAAAGAGAAACCACACAGGACATAGCACAGAAATTTTAATATCAGAAGACACATATTACAGTAAAGTGGCAGTTAAATAATATGAGCCAGCTATGTGTACTACACTGCTGGACATGCTCTCACACATTCTAGGGTGACCTTGCTGATGTCTCACATCACAGCTTACTCTGTCCCAACAGTGTACAGACATGCTTGTCCCTGGTTGATCCACAGAGGAGCTTGATGGGGTGACAACACCATGTTGAGGTGAAGGAGTATGACTGTGAGTTGAAGGCCTTGTGACTGGTGGGACCACAGCAGATGCTTCAACAGTTGAACTTTTTGGAGGATGGACCTCAGGCAATGATTCTTGATGGCCAATGATGGTTCTCTGGACAGGTGGCTTACCTCTCTTGGGTTGCAATCTGCTGAGCACAATCAGGGAATACAGTGGTGCAGCAGTAGCATTGTCACCTCACAGCAAGAGGTTCTCCGGTTTGATTGTCAGCTGGGGTGCTTTCTGTACAGAGTCTGCATCTCCTCCCTGCATTTGTGTGGGTTTCCTCTGGGTGCTTTGGTTTCCTCCCACATTACAAAGACATGCATCTCGAGCATTTCTCCCCGGGCATCTAATGAAAATTGGCTTTGTTGTAAGTCGGACTTTCCCAGTTAACAAATGTTAAATACATAAATAAATAAATAAATAAATAAAATAAAACCTGTTGGTAGTACCGTAGAGGCAAAGGTTTCTACTGACTGTGCCACAACTAGCAGATGCTCATCCTGAGTGGCCAATGCAGCTATAATCTTACTGTTTCTGCACTCTTGTCCTTCATGCATAACACACAGCTTGTGTGCCACACGATCTGTGGCACAGGCAAGTGCACGGATGACTAACCAATGTCGTTGCTGTGAACATTCATTTGCCTGCAGCAGGAGGCAGTCTCTGACACCTGTGCAAAACATCTGCTCACCTATATCTACCAAGATTACCTGTGTCTGGTTGTTGTTTGGAACTGCCATCAGCACCAGTCTTAACTGTGGTCTATTTGTCAACGGACTTACCCTGTCCAACATCCATTGTGCTGGCATCAATTGAATGATTAAAAAAGTTGTCCTCAATATCTGAGGCTAAAGCTGCAGCAACATCACTGTCAACCTTATGGATGGACTCTCCAAACACCTCAGGTCTTCTGTACCAGTGGCCATACTACTATGCGGAGACACTGCTTGAACCACATTATGATGTCTGGATGGACTGCTGGATGATACAGATCGTTGATGTGCTACAAGATACAAAGACACAGATCAGGACAGTGTGCTTACATCACATTATGGATATCATCAAAAACATATGACAAATATGTCTCACTGCAGTGATACAAAAATAATGACTTTACATGAGGTCTACTTATGATTGTTTCAATTAATCTACTTAAATGAAGTGTATAACTTGGTTACATGACCAACATACATGACATATGTATGGATTAAAAAAAATACACCTGACAAAAACTCATGGAAAGATGATGATGTTGAAGAGAAATGGACTTCAATTATTGTAGGAAAAATAACAGCATTAGTGATCACATCACTGACACCATTAACCAGATGAAGACAGTTGAACACGCAAAGATGTGATATGCACATGCCACTCATATGTGTACTCAGTGACACTGATTCAGACTGACCCGGGATTAATAAGAAGGACACATTATTATTTGAGGGCAACTACAGGATTTTGGGTTGTACTGCAAATCCTGCAGTGTGAAAGTAAAAACAAAGGACTGCACAGTCACGTATTTAGTAAAAATACTACTGACAGCATTACGTATACAACACAGTAACATGGGCTGCATACACTCGTAATGGACATTGCAACTGTAGACTAGATGGGACTGTGTTGACTAATATTGACATAAATGCCAGGTATCATATGTGTGCTAGCTGCAAGCTATGACAATTTGCTGTAACTTACCTGGTCTGTCTGCATCTAAATCTGCTTGGCTTGGACCACCACTGGATGTACCTGTAGTGTAGAATGTCAGGGAAATAACAATATGACAGTAAACAGCAGTACCATAAAATGAGGCTGAGGCAATAACAAGGTGGTGGTCACAGTAACAGTATGAAGACATTCACCTGTCGATCCCTGGTTTAGTCCTGAAGTTGATTGACCTGTGAATATTAATACAAAAAGCATTACAAATGTTGTTTGGACTGCTCTGTCTGTACTTCAGTTGTATCAATACATATACTTATACTTATGTTCATCATCCTCACCTTGTGTGGATGTGTGTGCATGGCTCATCACTGCTGTTGTAAATCAAAAACAACAATACATGAATATGCATGCTACTGCAATATGCTCTGATTGTCTCAGTACACAGCTGTGTAATGGATAGAAAGACAAACATGTTTTGTGTGCTTCTCCAGCATACATCCCATTGCCAAGGATTCATTGTTCCCATCTTTCTGTATGCAGTGAGGCCAGAAATATTGTGATGTCATCAGGGGGGTCACTGGTCTTCCACCACTGGTGGCATCTCTTGATCTGTTGTAATGTGTCACTGTTTTGGCTGCACAAAGGATCACTTCTGAGCTGCATTTTCTACAGGCTTCACGGGATTGGTTCTGACCTACAACTACACTGATCATGTTGGTGAGGGTGATCCAAATTTCCTTTCTCCAACCTGTATTAGCATTTGTAAAATCAACATAACTTGTAATATCTTTGCACATTGTGAGGGTGATTAGAATCCCTGATATCGTATATAAGTTGAATGGTGATCCAATGACAACAGCATTATGCCACAGGAGTTTGATAGCATTTCATATTAAAATACTGCAGAAAGTAATTTAACTACTTACAGAAAGCATCAAAATACCTCAAGATCTGTAAGCAGGCCACAGACAGTATGGCTCCTTACTATATTGAGCCAATAGTGATAACACCTTTGTTAAGAAACATTACTAAAGAAATATCTGTAACAGCAACAGCACATTTTAACACTTTTGTTAGGAAACATGAATTAAGAAATATCTGTAATATCAACATTGTATACTGGATACAGATAATGTCGAAACTGTAGGTTTCCATACTTACATCACCGAGCACAAGGAATTACCAGTAGGAATTGCAGATGATCTGTAAATCAGCCTTCATATACTATTAACACTTGCAAAATGACTCAGTCTAAAACTACACACAAGACTGAAATCAACTTTTTAAAACAGTAACATCTGTATGCATAAAGTTCAAAACAGCATCACTCCAGTAAGTTATATCAACTTCTTTTAAAGATAACATTTTCACTAACAATTACCTTTAAGTACCATTTGTTCCATACATAATTAATGATGCTCATTAAGATTCAAATTTTTGGAATCCCATTTCCTCACCTCTGTGTAAATAAGCTTCATGTACCAAAACACTTAACAGGTATCGATAAATAGTACCATGTGTGGTAAACGTTCATTATCTTCTAATGATCTGATAATATGATATCAGCACCACTTTCAAATATTGATTGTGATACATTTACTGATCAGACCATTGATAATCGCAAACTGATTGAGACCTCAGTGATCATTTTTCTGTGTCTGTATTTTCTAGACTTCTTCAACTTCAGGATAATGATGGCTACTTCAAGGAGACTGAGACATGTCCATGTATCCACCTGGACCAATGAGGAGACAACCCAGATGATAACTGTATATGCTGGATTGGAGCAGAGTATGACAGCCAGACCCAGAACTTCACCAGGATAGACATGTAGAACCAGATCACAAGGGAGCAACAAAGAAGGATAGGGATCTACTAAAATGAAGTACAGGTTTGTCATCTGTATGACAACCTGCATCAGAATGACATGGAGGAGCTTCAAAGGTGGGTCACCGAGGTGCAGAAGCAGCCCTTAGATCCCAACAGTAAGTATTGATATTCTATACATATCTGAGCATTCCTATGGGTTGTATGGATATCTCTCTGTCCCACATATATCAAATAGGTGTTTTGATAGCTATTTACTAGCTTCTGTAGCAATTTGCTCATTTGGATAATTAAGTGGGCTTGGTAAATGCTGTCCTGTTAACTGTGGGTTCAATTCTCATGTTGTTAATTTACGCAATGATGTTTATAATATCCATAATTAGGATATTTTAGATATACATATGTTTTACATCATCAAATGACATAATTTAACATAGCCACTGTCCTCATGCATCATTAAAGTGTATAACGACTAGGATGTGTATGACTGTGCACTTCATGGTTTTCCATTACAGTACCATAATATTGCCTACTGCACTTGTTGGGATAAACGCATGCACATAACTTCATTAAATCATTCTCCCTAAGTACACAGACATGTTTATTTAAGCTAAAAAGGAATGCATGTCTGACTGCTTACACATGTTTGCATTTATGTGTTGATAGCTGTTATTTCTTTACAATAAAGTGTCCAATATTTTTTGCAGTTTCCATATTCATCTGTTCTCCACAGGAGTTCTGATAAATACCTGCAGTACTTGTTTTCTAAAATGAAACTTTTGCTGACTGTTAGCTTGGCCAGTAAGAAAACCATCCAGCATATCTAAATTTTGGGTATGCTGTGGCCTCCAATCCACAAAAGGGAAACATATATCTATAATTGTTATCTTGATTTAATTCACCCAAAACATTTTTAAGAAGCATATTCCAAAACTTGATATTAATGTTTCTGGTGTGTATGTTTATGAATAGTCATAATAGTTTATGAATTAGTCATAGAAGTCCTACAAATATGCCCATATTCCATAAAGTGCTGTAAACATCAACTTTCTAGCAACAGGGTCCTGATTGTTTAGGAATAATGTCTGCTAGCTGTTAGCTTGGATTGTAAGGAAACAGAACCATTATTCTTACATTTTGATGTGCTTTTTGTTCAAATCCAGAGAGGCAACATGTATCTGAAACTGTCATCTTGCCTTAATCTGAACATAGCATTTATAAAAGCATGTTCCACTTAACAAATATTTTGAGAATGATTGTAAAGAACTTGGTTATTAGTTGAATTACTATGAAAATGTCTGTAATCCATAATGTTCCTTTAACATGCTGTTTAACAGCAGGGTCACTATAGCTTGCTAAATACTGTTATGTGTCTGAACAGTTCTTTGTTTAATATTGTATACTTTGTAAAAGTGCTATCAAGGTCTGTTTTCTAATGAAATCTTGCAATCAGTTCTGGAATAACATCATTCTCAAGTTTTGATGGAGTGGGATCAGCAGTTTAACAGCTTAAATACAGAACAGGGAAGATGTATGCATTTTCCCAGTGATGCGCACTTTGGCAAGGACTTTCATGGTGCTCACACATACCTTACTATGTCCCTTATGTACAGCAATATGTATGGCTCTGTTCACAGAAGCTGTATGCTACATTACACTATCCCACTGTCTGAGGAACAGATGCTCTCCACTACTGTTAATGTTTCTATACACATTGCTGAAATGAATGTAATTTTCAAACTGTTTAGATACATGACTACCACTTGTTCAGACTTTGAAATCTTAAGCCAAGATACTTATTAGTAGACCATTCCCCACCCAGATGATGTCATAAAATGAAGTCTTTTCACTGCATTCAAAAGAAACTTTTTAAGTCAATCTGTGTTAGAGATACAGTGTTTATGATTAGATTTTGGAAGAAGGCTGTGGTCATAGGTTTGAATCTAATGTTCTGCAGTCTGTGTTCAAAGATTTCAACACCTGTATGTAAAAATGTCAACTATGTATTGTGATTATCTACTATTCTTCAGAAATAAATATCTATAAATTGTGCTGAGAAATGCTATCATGTGTGGAATGCATTATTAATTTATTCTGTGTTCTGATTTCATGTGAGGAGGACTGCAGCAAGAACAGAGCCATGTGCATCGATCAGATGCTCATGATTCAAGAGCAATGGAGGGAGAGAGCTATGTTGATTATTTTCCCTGTGTTATGAAATGAAATACATCTTCCCCTGTTTACAGGCCTGTATTTTTCACAATAACATATATATTCATTAGAAAGCAGGAATACCCACCATGCATCAGTAAGGTAAGTGAAATCATCACATGGCAGCTGTGCTTAAAAATGCGAATGAAATTTAAAAATGTTGAACTTTCATGTAGCACTGAGACATTCTTTCTGCACACATTTTTTTTTTAGTTGTACTCCACAACCTAAGTAACAGTTGATTTGGTATATCAGTCACACATGTGGTTTGATTGTTGCTTTTGATGTACCATTTTGATGCATTTTTATCATTGGCTGTGTTTTTCAGTATTGATTTGTTGTGTATAGCTTGTTTATTTGCAGAGTGAGAGGGTGTTTGCAGACTGTGTGGCATGTCTAGGTGTGGTAGTTAAGCATATCACATTGTTTTTACTGTTGGAGTCATTACATTGATGTGTGTTCAGCCAACTATCATACTTCCTGCCTCATATATTTGATATATTGCTTGTCTACAGAATTGTCATCTCACTTTCTCCTCATTTTAAAAATTACACTTTGTGGCTGTTCAAATAAATCAAAAAAAAGTCCAAGTAGCCACTACAACCAAACGAAATGAATCTAAAAGGCTACTAGCGGAATCACAAAGACGCTGGAGACGTGAATAAATTCCACACTTTAATGAAGGTTTAGCGCTTTCATCTAGTACAACTAGACTTCATCAGAATTCATTTATATATGCATAATAATTACTTTCAGCGCCACTGATGTAACCCTGACTAATTCTGAAGACATTAATCAGTTGTATTAAGCACCTAATTACGCTGCTTAACAGACATGCATTGAAAGTGTGGAATTTATTCACGTCTCCAGCGTCTTTGTGATTCCGCTAGTAGCCTTTTGGATTCATTTCGTTTTGTTCAAATAAATCATTGAATGCAGAAAGTATAATCTCTTGATTTGAGCATTCATATATTCTTACAAAGCTAATGACCAGGTGGGTGTGTCTAAGCATATAGAATTGTTAAAAAAAGAATACCAATCTTCTGTTTATGAATAGGGCATATAGGGCTATGAATTTTGAGGTAACTCTGTCCTAAATGGACATGTGTCAGTCCCTGTGTGAATTGTCATCATAATCATATTCTCATGTACTATGACATTCATTGGACTGTTCTGCATGATAGACATTTGCTTTTCTCTTTTTTTCTGTCGTGTTTTGCTATTAATCTTTAGGAACATGGGAGCTGTGGATGTACTCTGACCTGAAGATGACAGCAAGTGCATGCCAGGCCCCTGCCAAACTCTTCAAAAGATGACAGTCACAGTGATGACAGGGATGATGCTAAGGAACCTGTACTCGCCTTTGCCCCAGATATCATGCCTGCAGCTGAAGGAGAAGTCGGCATGAATGTAATTGAGACAATTCTTGAGAGGAGATATGGGAAGTCATGACTGATGTCTTCTGAATGAGGGACATGATGGGGTCCTTCTTTGAGGATATGGCATGGGATATGCAGAATTCGTTCAGAGCCATAACTTGTGAGATCATTCAGGAGTCTCAACCCCATCAGCCGGGTCCCACTGGTCCATAAGTATTGTCTGTGTGCTCCACTTTTGTTGTGCTGCCAAAATGGTGATGCCCATTTCATTGATTGGGCTGCATATGCACTCTTGTGCATGCATACCACGTATCTGTCACGCTTATGTATTATTGCTGTGTGACATTTACTTCTGTTTCAATAAGTGCATGGCATGAAATAACACATTAAACTTTTCTTCCCACATTCAACTGTCATTGCATTGTGGCAGTTAACCCACAGCTAGTGCTGCAGGAGGTAGCTTATAAACATGTGTTTTACTGGGGTGACTGACAGGTACAGTATGTTGTCCATACTCTATCACTAACAGTGTGATATGCCTTGGAATTGTGTTTTGTCATATCAGGTATTTGCAACAGACAGATATGCCATTTCATGTGTGTTTTGGATGACAGTTGTCATGATGCCCCATTAGCATAATATGGTGCTGTGTGTCATGGGCTGGCCATACTGACACCATGTGGGATCATATACACATATATTCTGTCTATGTGCCGTCCACCTTTTCTGACTGCATTGAGCAACAATGTAGAATTAGTCTATACAAAGTATTACAGATAACACATTCTTTAACAGTACATTGTTCCATGTTTGCTGTAGGTAGCATTTTCAAATCCATTACATACTGATGTTGGTTTACACTTTCCACAAATAGTTGTACACATTAACTGAATGTATGTCTGTTTGCACATAGTTGGCTATATACTGACACACAAATGTACCTTTGGCATGTGAGCATTCACTGAGTTACTGCTGATGTACTGTAATAATGCTCTACTCTGTAATGAACAGGGTGGTTGACATACACCTGTGTTTCTTTATTCAACATTTGCATGACAATGTATGTCTATGTTCTTGTAATTTTTATCTTGTTTACCTATGCATATTAATGTGACATGACTGCACATTACTGTGTATGTGTGTTTGTTCTGCGTACATCAGCAATCAATCTGACCATTTGACATGCATTTTCCATTTGGCTATATGTATTTCTATTTGGGTTCTACAGTACCCTGTGTGCTGTACACATGCATTTGCATTGTGTCAACTTACCTTGCTCTGCTTACCCTGATGTTGGCCCAGGTTGTCCATTTCCCTCCCACCTTCATATTTCATTATTATTTTTTGCAGATATGTTTGCCTTTGTTAAAACTACTGACCACTGACATCTATTAATTTGACACAGTGAACATGTGCCACATGTATGTCCATTGTACAATGCAGGACATGTGCACATAAGTTGCTGGCTAATGCTTGCAATATGTCCATGTTCTCATTACAAGTTTTTATTACCCAGTGTAGGTTTTTACATCCATGTGCATAATCTGCTATATTTATTATGCTGTATTGTTACATTTTTGCACATATTATTACATGTCATTGGTGTATGTATGTGTATTGACCTTGCTTTCATGTATAGTCCATTTATGCCACATATGCATCTACACCTGCGTGCTGCCTCTGACATGGCATATGTGCATAAAATATACACTTTCCATTACACATCTGTTTGGGTTGTACACCTATCTGAGTATGTAGCAGCATTTGCTGTTCTTCTGCTGTAATTCTATTTGGCACTCTGCTTGATTGTTTGCCTTTCATTTGCATGGTTCTGTCATCTGGTGGAGTTATCTACCATTGTTAGACTTCAGTTTGCTCATCTGTGATGTTGCTTGGCTTACACCTGCACTACTAATGGACTATTTGGATATGTGCATATTTATCCAATGTATACTGTCATCCTACTTTAATACCATAGAACACACATCTACCATTGGTCATACAGATCCAGGCATGACTGCGACACAGTTTGTAACGTGTTGTACCATGACAGTGCATAGGTAGATATGTTTTTCTGCATTTATGGTTGGTATGCATAGAAGCCATGGTGGTACAGTGGTAGCGTTGTTGCCTCACAGCAATAGGTTCTCCTGTTCGATTCTTGGCTGGAGTGCCTTGTGTGTGGAGTCTGCATGTCCATCCCATGGTTGAGTGGCCTCCAAAAAGCATGCGTGAATGGGTGTGCCTTCACTGAAGGTTGGGCATTGGGCTGGCAACTCTGCACCATAAAAATTGACTGCCAATTATTAGCTGGCTGTATTTCTGCTGTGGTGACCCCTAACCAGGAAAAGCCAAACAACAACCATGGCTGGTATGCATCCCCAAACTGTTTGTCAACTTTCCATAGCTTGTGTTGTGCAGTGTATCATCTGTGTAACTTAACTGTCCTTACTGTTTTTTTATCAGCCTATAGGTGTCTTGTGTTGTGCCTCTTTCCTTATGTTTACCTTTCCTTCCATTCCTAAACAAATGGGGCCAAAAAAAATGCCCATGTCCCTAAGAATTCCCCTCAGATTTTCATATTCCAACATCCCTCTTTTGTGTTCCTCTTCTTCACTCATACCCCACATCTTAATTTCTATTTCCCACTTTCCCTGCTTGTGTGTATTTGTGTTCCTCACACAAGTCCCAAACCCATTGTTAAATATTAGCTATGACATTGTGTCCATGAATGCCATTCACATTTAAATGTTTTATTACAGATTCCATCTGAAGCCATAAGTCCAAGAAGCTATATTTTATTAATTAAAGTATTATGGAGATACTGTAGTTGTTACTGGGAAGAGTGTTGTCAATATATATCAATATTACTAATGACATTGCAGCTTTGAAGCAGATAATTTATGTTATTGGATGAATTATGGACATATCTGTAGATGTCTGAGATATTTCAGGGTCTATTCCTGAAAATGTATGTTATGAGTGCTATGCGGCTTACATTGGAATAGTTGGCATTTTTATTTTTTTTTTTAGAAAGGGTATCATAACCTAGTCAGTTACATTACATAGTGCCATAGTTATCGTCAATCTTACTGGACAGATTCTGTTTATATATATATATATATATATATATATATATATATATATATGTATGTATATATATATATATATATATATATATATATATATATATATATATATATATATATATATATATATATGTCTGTTTAACTATCAGGATGTTTGAATTGTGAACATCTTTCCGTAACTTTGTTATTGTACAATATGATTGGGCAACCACAACCATTTCTCATTACTTACTGATTACTTGTGCATTTCTTTAGTGCACTATTCATACTGTGATTCTTCATTGTGCACTGAGCTATTCTGAGTTTCTTGTCTTACATTTGCATATTACGTTATCCACAAGTCTCTCACTGATACAGGTGTAATGCGCCTGGTACAGCGAGCTTTACTGAATCCGGCCGATTAAGTTTATTTAGAAATCCATGAAATTACATTTCTATACTTCAAAAAAAGTGATCCAATTCACAACAGACTGGCTTTTAAGGCAGACTTTTAGCTTTTATTGTCTTTTTATAAGTCCATTTGAATTCCCTTCACAGCTCATTGGCAGCTATGTCAGGTGGAGCTGAAGTGAAGTCTCTTATATTTTTTTTCTTAGGAGTTTAAAAGTCTTGCAATGTAAACAATGGCTGCTTGTTTCTCACATACTGGGCATCTATATTTAGCAAGCAGTTTAGACAGAATAGAACTTTAAAGTTTCTGGGTCGCCACAGTGGTGCAGTGGTTAGCATTGCTACCTCACAGCAAAAGGTTCTCTGGTTTGATCCTCAGCTGGGGTGCCTTTTGTGCAGAGTCTGCATGTCCTCCCTGTGGTTGCGTGGGTTTCCTCCGGGTGCTCTGGTTTCTTACCGCATCCCAAAGACATGCTGTAGGTGGTTTGGACACTCTAAATTGGCCCTAGATGTGAGTGTGCATGTGCCTTCTGTTGAAGGTTGGGTGCCGGGCTGGCAACTCAACACTGTAAAAACTTCACTGCTAATCATGAGCGGACAAATGATCCACTGTGGCGACCCCTAACCGGGAAAAGCCAGAAAAAGAAATACTTTAAAGTTTCTGATTTCTTGTACAGTATGTCATTCCAGTTTGAAGGAACACCTATTGCTACAAAACATGCCTTGCTGAGGAAAAAATATTGACTACTGTGGTGTTGGTAGCCATTACTGATACATGACAGTCCCAGCAGTGGTACATTTCCATCTATTGGACGTCCAGCATGATTACAAGGCAGAGTTCTCTTTCTTTATCAGTGTTGTTTACCATACGTAACTTCTCCCTAAACACTTAAGTTTTTTAGTGTCAAAATGCCCCTAATGAATATGTTTTTGCTTTATGTTTTTGATGAAAAAAAATGTTTACAAGAATAATCCATCCCTTAGATAACAAATAAACCCAGACCTTAACAGGTGTCATAAACTAACTTTTGGACATTATTATACCCTCTTCATCAGCACGTAATCACTTTGCACATATTAACCCTACCTACTGTACTTCACCCTAGCTACCTCAAAAGCCCATTTCTCCACCAGGATATTCCACTTGGATATTTTTCTTTTAGTGAAGGCTGCAGATTTTGATGAATAACATCTAAAAATCCACAGGATTCTGCACCTTGGTGTAAAACATCTCTTTGACCAAAGTGGTAGGTATAGCTCAATGCCAAGGTCATCAGTTTGCTACAGTTTCCTACAGTATTGACAGCACAGGGTCAGTTAGAGTCCCTATATTAGTGCTTACATGGACAGTAGACAAATGTACCATGGATGAAGTGTGGCACGTGTCTAAAGGATCCTCTGTACTCAATTCTGGTAGTATATTATGTATTAAATTGTTAATTCATCAACATTGTAATGCATTTATTACCTTTATATTCATTCAATCATTTATTTGCTTAAAATTTGATAACTGGGGTATGATGCAGGAGGACTATTTTTAGTCTTAACCTAGCAAAAGGCAGTGAAGACAAACGTATAGACAAAGAAAGAAGTATTAAGTATGCAAAATATTATAACAATATCATAGACATCTTTCTACCATAGTGTGAGTCAATATAATACAATATTAAGCATACAAAATTAATGTAACAACATAGGATCCCCTCAACGTTGCAATCTGTGCTAACTCTAATCTTAGTCCTACCTCTGCTCCTAACCATGGCACTACACATTACCTTAGGGAAAAAAAACAAAAAAAATTTCCATAGCACTAAGACTACATGCAAACACATTTTCATAACAATAAAGCTATCCCCTTTCCTACGCCTATCTCTAATTCTAACCTGCAAATACTCATAATAATCTATCCTCTTACCTAACCCTAACTCTAACCCTAACTAGCAAATATATGCAATAATTCTCATATCCCTAATACAAACCCACTTACCTATTTATCGCAACATGAATATTCAGCTGCACATACATTTTTCAATATGAATGTTCCACAAAAAATCCCAACATTTCACTTTTTATTTAGATAAATTTGCTTATATAATTATTGTATTTAATTACTAGGAGAGTCTGAATGGGCAATAAAACTCCTTTTCAGTGGAGAGCTGGGGAGAAATGCTCCCACTAACAGAAAATAGTAGAAATATGCAGACATAAGACAAATACAGCATACTGAGATGGCAAGCATCTCTGGTCAGACAAAAGGAGTGCAATATAATTAATACACATTGTACAGAACTTTATTTGCATTGCATGATACCATTAACAGTGACTGATATCTGTGTGCATGTTTTACTCATAGATTCAAGCAAGAAGTATAATAATAATGTCAAACTGAATGCAAAGAAATGCATCATCATTCCCTTCACACTATCAAATCATTAACAATACCCTAAGTACCCATGAAATGGTAAGGGACCTGTAATCACAGGTTGACAGCAACCTTAACTTTGAATGCCACATGTCTACCATTGTAAGGAAAGCTTTCCACTTAGCTCACTTAATTAGAAAATACATTGTTTTGAGAGCAAAAGAAGTTATAACCCCCCTATACTTGGCATTTATCTGACCCATAATTGAGTATAATGCTCTATCTGGTATGTACCATTCTAAACACCTACAGCAATTAGAGAGACCTCAGAGGTTTCTAACCGAGAAGATCAAGGGCCTCCAGCATGTGCCTTACATGGACCAACTAAAGTCCCTGTCACTATACACCGTATCATATAGGCTTCTTAGGGGAGACTTATGCCTGTCCTACAGAGCAACCCAAGACCCAAACCTAATGAACCTACCGCATATCCATAAATTAAATAGGTATAATGCTACCTATTCCAGGGACTTAAATATAGTCTGTGACTTAAATAGAACATGCTGGAGGGACATATTTATATCTCAGCAACTGCCACATCATTGGAACAGGCTACCGATTCATGTGAAACAGAACACTTCTATGACACTGTTCAAGAGGAACCTGGATGAATGGATGGGGCATCATACATTCTTACCAAGGCTAGTGCCCACAACCCTCCTGGACATGGGCAGTCATCACTAAATGCAGTCTTGGGTATTGACTAGTACCGCTACAATATTACATTGGGTGGAAACGGCTAAGCTCAAAATGAGCTCAAAATGACGTCGGGGTCGATAGCTTAGTAATCTCCTATGATCCTATGATCTTATGATAATATAATAAACGTTTTCATACAATATACAGAGGTCCCTTTGAGTTGCAATATGCAGAATTTTACTCTCATTGCATTATACAGTTAAGAGTGGCTTAAATCTAAGTGCAGACTTCAGTTTTAGATTCATGAAATCAGTTGTGTAAAGACATATTCTTTAGTAATGAAGTAAGAGATGCAGACAACTGCAACAATACATTTGTTTCCATAAAAATTAGATAGTTGTTTTCATTTATCCCTTGACAGAGGGAAAGAGTGGGCAAAGTATTTTAATCCACAGGAAAAAAAAATTAGGAGGAGGTATAAGAGATGCTACCTGTAGTAATAGACAGTATATGGGAGTCAAATATTACTAAAATCAAAAAACTAAAATTTCGACAGACAAAATATCTACAGAATATAATCAAAACAAAATATGACAGGAAACTGCAAACTGCACATGCTCTGAAATACTACTTCATTGTACGCAAATCAGAAAACGTCTCCCCCTGCACCCCCTATGTCAGGGGCGTCTCTCCCACAAAACTGGTTAATTAAGTATGCCTACTCTGACATTGCATAATAATGTAGAAATGGCATATTTTCCAACCATGTTAATACTGCAGACTCGCACGATTGTTGACCTTTTGTTTTATTGAACAAAGCTTGTAAAAAAAACAGCTGTCAACAATAATAAAAGTCAGCTACATTAAGAACTATAAAATACATAAATAGTTGATTTGATCAGGGCACTCATTTATTGTGTGCTGCACTTTGTGGTAAAATTTGTTGGTGGTTGCAGTGGTTGAATTATAGTGCAGTGGAGTTGCATCATTTCAACTGTAATATAATTTCAGGAATTAATGTTTTTCTTCATAGTTGTGCATCTTCAGAGTTAATATAATTATTTTCTAGGGGGGAGTCAGCATAACCCCCCATTTTGAGGGGTGTGGGGTCCCCACATGAAAACAAAATTTCTAGTTATTTTAGGTGACCACAAATGAAACTTATTTGCTTCATTTACGATCACCTTAGTTCATTGTTATGGTGTTTCAATGAATGAGTTTGTTGATGAAGTTTAATGATGTACTGTATGTTGATGAACATTAATCAGTGATGTAAAGGAATAGAACCACACACATATATATATATATAGATATATAGATATATATATATATATATATATATATATATATATAGATATATATATATATATATATATATATATATATAGATATATAGATATATGTGTATTATTTGTCATCGAATGGCCATGACATCGATGTTTCAAATATCATTGTACTAATGTTGAAACACAGAATGGGGACATGTTTGCATGCTCTGAGGATTACATTGAAGCGGGCTAAACCATCCTCAACTTTTTTTGCAGAGAGCAAGCATCCCTACATCCCCTGCTAAGTATATATACACTAACTCAGAGATTGTACAACTGTTGGGAGAGGTTATTCCCATACCCAGTGACTGTTGATCTCATGCACATGTCAGCCATCTGTTTCAGTCAGCTAAATGGTGATGATCAAACAGACATCATCAATGTGCCCATTCATCTCTGAATAATACAGTCATGCATGTATGTGTGTGTGTGTGTGTGTGTGTGTGTGTGTGTGTGTGTGTGTGTGTGTGTGTGTGTGTGTGTGTGTGTGTGTGTGTGTGTGTGTGTGTGTGTGTGTGTGTGTGTGTGTGTGTGTGTGTGTGTGTGTGTGTATATATATATATACATATATATATATATATATATATATATATATATATATATATATATATATATGTATATCAGTATAGCTCGACAACCCATATGTGCTGTGCTGAAATCACTAAAAAGGCTGACACATGCATGTCCACAGCTGCTAGTGGTTAGCTATATTATCCTAAAGGTATGAATGTACTCATAAAGACTTAAGCAGTAAAAAGAAAACAAATCATAGACATTCAGAAGCAATGTAGCTGAAGCACTGTATGACTCTGGGAGTTGTTTGCATATATCTCCTGGCCTTCATTACAGGAGGTTTAAGGTATTACACAGTGAAAACTCTAGCTTGCTGGTTTTACTGAATGGTTTGTCTGGGTGACCTTTTTATATATACATATATGTATATATATATCTATCTATCTATCTATATATATATATATATATATATATATATATATATATATATATATATATATATATATATACACACACACACACACACACACACACACACACACACACACACACACACACACACACACACACATACACACACACACACACACACACACACACACAGACACACACACACACACACACACACACACACACACACACACACTCATATAAAGAGAAAATAAGCAATGAATAACAAAGAAAATAAATAAAATAAAATAAAAACAGGCTTTGCTGCAGAAGTTCAACTGCAGTTATTTGCAAAATTTTCCTATGATTAAAGCCAAAATCTAATGGCTGATGATAAGGTACCAGTGTAGGAACATATGAATAACAGAAACAATCTTCTCCCAAACAGATACTGGTGGAACCTTATAGTAAAACATTTTCAGACATTTTCAGCATAATTTCTCTCATTATTCCTTAAAAATATTAACCAAGTAGTTGTAGATCTAGTGCATAAAGCATATTACATAGATAAAAACAGATAAAATGCATCCCTAAGCATTATATCCATTGCTTGCACACTGACCTCTTCAAGTCAGGCCATCTGCTCCCACACTGACCGATCTACTCCATAATAAAGCATTCAGTGGGTAAAAAGCAATTGAAGGATTAAGAAAAATATAGGATGATAATCATTGAATTGTCCAATGAAAAATAACAGTTTGAGGACCTTTATCTTGTCAGTCTTGACTTCATAACAGCCTCTACTCTGCATGTTTATCTTCTCAGTTAATAATTGTATGTCTTAATATGCAACATTTGGGATGAATTATTAGATGTTGCAGAAACCTTTCCACATTGAGAGGCATCCCTACCTTCGTGGTTTTGCATGAAGAAATGCATAAGTATGGTAGGCTGCTTCTGTGGCCATGCTAAGTGTTAATGAGGCATTAAGAAGACTGGGTCTGTTACTCTGTTGGCAGTAGCAAAGAAGCCTGGTCAGTCTAAAGTGGAACTGCACAGGGATGCTTCAAGTGAGAATTACTTGTTGTATCTAGTTATATAATTTGTTTCCTATACCTTTTCACTTTTTTCCTATCCAAAGTGTGTTTTTCCATTAATAAGGGTGGGACTGCAATTTTTGAGTGAGTAGGAAGGTAGCATGGACTGTCCAAGTTGGGAAACACACAAGGGAGGTTAAAGTGACAATTACTTTTTGTAGCTAATTAGTACCTTTTCAATTTTGGCTAAATAAAGTGTGATTTTACACTAAGAACACTGTAATTCAAGTGCCAGTAGTAAAGAAGCCTGGTCAGTCTGAGATGAGAAACATATAGGAAGGCTTAAATTGATACTGTTTCATCAGCCAGAGGGCTTTTTAGTGACGTAGTAGGGTGTTAATCTGTACCTGAGAGCTATTTTTGCTGTTGTTTTACTTAAACTCCAAGATCATCCATCTTGTGGCAGAAGGTGTTTATCTGGTTACTCTCAGTTGGGAGGAACTCCAGAGAGCTTAAAGTATGGTTATATACTGGCCAGAGGGCACAGTTGTTAGTTTTCTGCTTTTTTTTTGTCTGCTATAAATTAGGTGTATTTTCATAAAGTTGTTCACTGCTGAGTGGTGGTTAGCAGTACCCTGTATATCAGCAAACCTATAAAGTTAGTACTTAGGCCTTTAATCCATAACACAGAAAGGCTTTGCATGGAGCTAAGCTTAGGGTAGCTGGATAGTGTCATATAACACTAGGATCGTAGCACTATCTAGCATCTAGCCTTCACCCTGGACACCACTCAGGTGACCCTGTAAAACCCACACCCTAAACATTAATAGCACAACATTAATATAGGTTCTGACAGCATGGATTTTCATTTTCCTACTGTCTCTCAGGTCATCTTGGTAGATATGGGCATCTTGAAACAATGTAACAATTGTCTCATGTACTCAGATAAACTTTTAATCCTTAAAGAAACGAACACAGTATGCTATAGATGTACACACATTACATCCTTGGAGGCAACAGTCTCTCTTAACACACACACTGCATTTTCACATATAGACCTTCTTATACTGAGGCACTTAAAAGAAACCTCTCCAAACCTCATAGACCTCCCAAGCTAACAAACTGCAACACATAACCTTAGCAATCACTAAAGCAGACACCAAAGGAAACACCTAATAGTATAGATATAAGCCTGCAACCAATAATCCCACAGGAACAAAGCCCAAAAGGCATGCAAACATATTACTTAGTACTCTTGTCATAGGGGATTCTGTTGTACGACACAGATACTTCTCTCGCCAGACTGGACAAGGATAAGATAATGTTTAATTGCCTATCTGTAGGTAGGATCCACAATCACATGCACATGCTCAAGTCACTGCACCAGAGGTGCCAATATGATTCTATCATATTGCATGTGGGTGTAAATGTCCTGAGGTGTACCTCACTGGACTATATCAAAGAGATATTATGGATCTCTCTGAATATGTGTCACAAATAGATACATGCCTTGTATCGAGCAGCATTTTACCTTCAGCAAGGATGATACCAGAGTATGAAGAGAAATTACTGATTTTAATAATTAGCTTAGTTTCTGGTATCACCCCAGAGGAATCCGGTATCTATCAGTATCTATCAGCAAGGGAGGACATGGTTAACAGACTACATTTCTTTGCTAAGGATGCTCTCCACCTTTCTCCCTGGGCTTTTGGACATTGGCTAAAACTTTATCCATCTCCTTACAGCCTTTTTTTGGCAATTTCAAAATGACAAAATTGCTGACATAAAAAAAATATATATATATATATATATATATATATATATATATATATATATATATATATATATATATATATATATATATATCAAAGCAACCTTAATCTGTTACTGCTCAATGTCAGAAGCCAAGTAAAAAAAAAACTCCACATTGTACAAGCTCTCCTCTGGAGAATGTAGACATCTGTGTTGTTACTGAGACTTGGTTTAAAGCTGCAGAAAGTACTCTGGAAGTGGAAGGCTTCAGTGCCTTCTGCATATTTAGACCAACAGCAGCATAGGAAGGGGATAAAGGTGGAGGTGTCTTAATATACATTAGTAGCAAATACAACTCTAGGTTGGTTAAGCAGGATGATGTCATGGAGGCCATCCATATCCAACTATCCAAAGACAACGTTCCCTACCGTGAACTGGCCAGCTAAAGGTCACCGTCTATGGCCCACAAAGCTCATAACTCTTACCTATATCTACTAGAGGCACTCACCATCCAACCAAATACCCTGACCATGGGAGACTTTTACTATCCCTCTATAGATTGGAAAATGTACAGTACCTCTGACTCACAGGCACAATGTTTCTTTGAATTTAGCAACACAAACATCATAGACCAGATAGTGCACTCTCCAACCAGAGGATGAAACATATTGGACCTAGTACTCACCAACATGGGACAGTGATGCACTCCCCCATGTCACGTTCTCATTGGTGAAGTTGGACCACAAAACTGTCTTCCTCAAAATAAAAGTAACCCTGGTAAACCCAACTAAACCCTTAACAGTTAGGAACTATACTAAAGCAAACTACTTCCTATAAAGTGACAGTTTGTCAAAATTCATGTCTCCCACAAACTCAGAGAACACAGCTTTTTATGCAGAATTATTTACAAAAAATGCTGTAGAAATATATAAATGAATGCACTGAGGCTGCTGTACCTGCCAAAAGTAAAACTAGATCTAACACCAAAAATAAACCACACTGGTGAAATCTTACCTTAACAGGCAATATAACAAAAGGAAAAAGTTGAGGCTAAAATCAGAAAGAACAACCTCATAAAGACTGAAGCTCTCTGATTCAACTAAACAAGAAACAAAGAGGTCTAATAAAGTCCAATAAGACCAGTTATGAAGTCAGTTCAGCATCCTAGGCTAAGGAAAATCACAATGTAATCTTAAAGGTAATACTCTGATGTGTGCAGAACTGGTCATAATTGCACAACGTTCATTGGCCAAGGTGACATAGCAAATCAACTGGATGATAGATTTAGCTCTAATGACAACCACAACACCCCCATAACTCCCTGTAAAATCCCTTAAAGCATATCTTACCAACTATCAACAGAAAGCAGGTCCTGGAGGTGCATGCTAAGGCCAAAAACACTGCTTCAGTGGACCCAAACAATATTCCCACTTACCTCCTAAATTACCTAAAACAGACAGAACCATGAGGCATTGTTCATTTACAGCCTCAAGACAGGTCACATGCCATGTGAATGCAGAGTCACAACAATCAAAAGGGTGGACCATAAACTGACCCTAAGAACTACAGACCTATCAGTCTGACAAGCCTAATATGCAAAGCCATGGAACAAATTATCATGGAAATGATCATCAAGGACATTGCAACCTACACTCACTGGACCCATCCCAGTTTGGCTTTGGAAGGGGAAAGTCTTGCCTACCTAACTTGGTAGACATCTTGGAGAGGGTCACCATGGCTATGAATGAGGGGACAACAATGCATACTGCCTACCCTGACCTGGCCAAAGCATTCAGTATGATACCCCACTGAGGTATTGTTGATAAACTATCTGGACTTAGCTTAAATCCCATACATAACTCACTGGATTGCCATTTGACTCACACATAAGACCCAAGAGTTAGTGAGATCACCGCTACCATAAGACCAGTCACCAGTGGAGTACACCAGAGCTTTGTGATGGCCCTGCTCCTGTTTGGCATCTACATCTCAGAAGAGAAGGCTAATGTCAAAGGCTTCTGGCTGACTGAGTTTGCTGATAAATGCAAACTGGGAGCTATCATAGATTCTCTCCATGGCACCAACATCCTACAAAAGGGTCTAACACAAAAAAATGACAGGTGCAAAAGCCACAGATTAAAACTCAGTGCAAGGAATCGCATTGTAGTGGCCTTTAGGAAAGCATGCTAATTACTTTGTCAATAAAACACCGCTAAGAGTTAATCCAATAGATAGGGATTTGGAAACACATGGGAATATATGCAAAGAGTAATCTGGCATTCAAATAGCATGTAGAAAGATATTAAGAAAATAATTCTATATCAACCATCTCATAAGCAAGGATTTGGCATCCATATCCAAGGAACTAATAGTACCACTCTATGCAGTCCTTATCAGACCCATCATTGAGTATAATGCCCCCTTTGTCATGTACCTAGCCATGTACTTGCAACAGCTGGAGCACCCTCAAAGGTTCCTCACCAGGAGAATCCAGGGTATGAATGCCCTGTCCTACACAGATCACTTTAAGGTCCTATTTCTCTACTCAGTCTCCTACAAGTTACTGAGAGGTGATCTATGCCTAGCACATAAGTTGTCCTCAGATCCAGCTCTAATGGATCTCTTGCACATCTGCAAGATAAACAAAACCAGAAACAACAGATCCAAGGACCTGAACTTTCTCTGTGACATGTGTCCCAAAAGATTCCCATGCTATGGAATAAGTTCCACATCCACATGAAGCAGACTTCATCCCTGACCTTGTTCAAAAGAAACCTTGATCATTGGATGGGAAATCATAAATTCACCCATGGCCTGACCCCAGTGTGTCTCATGGACAGAGGTTGAGAGTAAGTAAATTAACTCCCAAGTAAAATATGCTCCCTATCTGACAAAATTTAACTACCTCTTTACTAACATACCCTACCACATAGGCATCCAATGAACTTTGGGATAAAACTAGGCAGGATTGCATGGCTACACTTATTCAGACCCTGGGGGTCATTAGCCTAGTTTGAACCTATGAACTGTTCATTTTCACTGTCTGGTCTTTTTATGCTATGCCCAGTTTTAGATTGTGTGTTTCCATATTACCTAATTAAGCTATAGTTTTCTATTATAATGAAATGATGGATGAAAGATTACATTATGAAAATCATTGCAACATAACCTGAATTTCAATAGCAGACCACTGGGGTCTATGCCATTTGATCAATGAAACATTTGTAGGACCCATTTTAAGAAAAAAATCACACTGAATGCTGGAACCATCCAAGAGGCAGAAAACTCAAAAGGATTTTTTTCTGTGATATGACAAAACTCCCCTCATACCCAACCCTCCCACATCTGTAATATACTAACTCCAGTCTAGCACAACATTGGTGGGAAGGATGAATTTCCTTACCCAAATATTATACAATCGCACAGTGTTAAATGGAGATTTTCCAGTGAAGTATATGAATCAATGAAAAATACTCAATAAATTTTGTATAAACTTGAAAAATGTGTGACTCCACTGCATAGCATACATGTGAAGGGCCAATGTAATATATATATATATATATATATATATATATATATATATATATATATATATATATATATATATATATATATATATGTGTGTGTGTGTGTGTGTGTGTGTGTGTGTGTGTGTGTGTGTGTGTGTGTGTGTATCAGTGTTCGCAAACATGCACTTTTGTTTAAGTGCACTTTTGTTAAAGTGGGTTCAGCTTTCTGTTTTTCAAAAAAAGTGATTTTTCTATAAACAGAAGTAGACCCATATATATATATATATATATATATATATATATATATATATATATATATATATATATATATATATGCAGTGCATCCTGATAGAGTGGTATAGCATTAGGAGTTACACTAAAATAAATGCAAAGAGATGCATTGGTCCACATGCCATCAATCACATCTGTTTTAACAATGCATGAACATGCAGCCATCACAGGAAATGAATTGCTCTGTAGTCAGGGAAGGAAAAATTTACATGCTTACTGTAATCTTATGGACAACAACAAGCTCCAAAACAATCTATCTCCTTTTTTAAAATTTAGAAGATTTTGCCAATAAAAATATAACATAATGCTTTTAGGGGTGTCCAACCTTTTGGCTTGCTGGGGCCACATTGAGTGAACAGAAATAGTCTTGGGGCTGCATATAAAATATATCATATAGTTAACTCTTTTGTTGCTCCAGAAGACCACAGTTGACCTCCTGGCTGTACTGTAGGTGCATTTGAACAATGAATAAATGCAGTAAATGCCTAATATTTGCCTTACAATTCTAATTCTCATTCTAATTCTAATTCTCTAATCTAACAGTTAACTCTAACATCTTTGTTAATATCTATATATATATATATATATATATATATATATGGATATATATATTTATGTATTTTTTTTTATTTTTTTTTTTTTTTTACAAATAAACAGATATTCACTACAGCACTAGCATTTCTCACTGGGAAAACCATTCCAGCACTCCATCTACGTAAAATGTCAACATCAGCATTCCTACAATACTATAATCCACAAAAATAACCCAACAAATATGCAGTAAAGCAACGAATTCACATTACTGACTTAATAAAACAATTCTGAATAAGCTACAAGAGGGTCTCACCCAAACAAATAACTGGTGCCAGAAATATGACCTCAAGCTAAATGCCAAAAAATGCATCATCTTCCCCTTTGAGGAGAGTGATGTCCCCACAAATTATCACATTAATAACAATGTTGTAAGCACGCAATAAGTCGTATGGTACTTGGGCACCCAGGTTGATAGAAACCTGACTTTTGACCACCATGTTGTCTCTGTTGTAAGGAAAGCTTTTTACATGGCCCACTTCATTAGTAAGGGTATCTCATCCAGGGACAAGGCAGTCATAATATCCCTGTATTCTTCCTTTACAAGAGCCATTATTGAGTGCAATGCCCCTTTTGGCATGTGCCTCAGCAAATCACCCTGCCAAAAGAAAGACTACAATCATTTCTGACAAAAAAGGTCAAAGGACTAAGTTCACTTAGTTATCCAAACAGACTAAAAAGCTTCTTGCTTTCCTCTGTCTCTCACTGGCCCCTATAAATTTCATCATTAGCTTGCTTTCCAGGCTAAGAAAGATCCTGCCATAAGAGACTTCCTCTACCTCAGAAATACTGGTTATACTTAAAACGCTCACTACAAAGACCACAGCTTTCACTGCAACATAAACAAGTCACTTTTTATGGACAGGTTCTTGACACAAAAACCTTCAACTTCTGTAAAAAGCTCTTCTCATTATCAAACAGTGTAGTTCAGCAACACAATGGCTGGATGGATAGCCATAAATGTAGTCCTTGGGTAAGTAGTATAGCCTTCATCAAATCAGATGGAAAATCCACATATTAACCTTTCCCAGCTGGATGGCTAAGATCTAATATTGGTTACTCAAATCTAGTTGCCCAAGAAGAGGGGCATGTTTAACTAAGAATTCCATTTGCAAAATTATATTCAGCTATGTACAAACAGCTTTCTCCTAAAAACTTAACTCATTGATATTTGCCTTGCTGTAATTATAACTGTAAAAAAATGTTTTTAAGTTTATTCTGTACCTCAATGATTCTCACTGTTACGAAATGTAATCTCTGCCATATTTTATGAGTACTACATCCATAATTTGCTGTCTCTCTCTCTCTCTCTCATGTATTGTATTATATATTTTTTTGTTATTTTTGGAGCTTTTCTCCCCGGGCCTCTGCTGAAAATGGACCTGTGCCCAGTCGGACTTTCCCGGTAAACAAATGTAAAATAAAATAAAAATAAACTTCCTTCCAATCTAAAGCCATTTGGCAGACATTTTAATTTGTGCAGAAGTTACTCACAGACTGATAGTTTACTGAGCTGTAATGCTGACCTTCGCTTTTGAAAAAAAACAAATTCCCAGACTGTGTCAATAGCTCCAAGTGTAGAGAGGATTATTTATTTATTTTTGGAAAACATCTTTAAAACTGTTAAAAAAAAAATTGGGGTTTAAACACAACCCAGAAACAAAAAAGAAAAAAAATTATTTGGTTTTTAATTAAAAGGGTTTTAAAAACACAAAGGAAACTTGGCTCAAGATGAACCAAAATTTAACTACCTCTTTACTAACATACCCTACCACATAGGCATCCAATGAACTTTGGGATAAAACTAGGCAGGGTTGCATGGCTAGACTTATTCAGACCCTGGGGGTCATTAGCCTAGTTTGAACCTATGAACCTATGAACTGTTCATTTTCACTGTCTGGTCTTTTAATGCAATGCCCAGATTTAGGTTGTGTGTTTTCCATATTACCTAATTAAGCTATAGTTTTCTATTATAATGAAATGATGGATGAAAGATTACATTATGAAAATCATTGCAAAATAACCTGAATTTCAATAGTAGACCACTGGGGTCTATGCCATTTGATCAATGAAACATTTGTAGGACCCATTTTAAGAAAAAAATCACACTGAATGCTGGAACCATCCAAGAGGCAGAAAACTCAAAAGGATTTTTTTCTGTGATATGACAAAACTCCCCTCATACCCCACCCTCCCACATCTGTAATATACTAACTCAAGTCTAGCACAACATTGGTGGGAAGGATGAATTTCCTTACCCCAATATTATACAATCTCACAGTGTTAAATGGAGATTTTCCAGTGAAGTATATGAATCAATGAAAAATACTCAATAAATTTTGTATAGTGATGAAACTTGAAAAATGTGTGACTCCACTGCATAGCATACATGTGAAGGGCAAATGTAATATATATATATATATATATATATATATATATATATATATATATATATATATATATATATATATACACATATATGTGTGTGTGTGTGTGTGTGTGTGTGTGTGTGTGTGTGTGTGTGTGTGTGTGTGTATCAGTGTTCGCAAACATGCACTTTTGTTTAAGTGCACTTTTGTTAAAGTGGGTTCAGCTTTCTGTTTTTCAAAAAAAGTGATTTTTCTATAAACAGAAGTAGACCCATATATATATATGTATATATATACAAAGGCAAGCGTCCAGTCTGGTGGACCCCAGCCATAAACAAGCTCTACAACAAAAGGAGGAAGCTACTACAAGATAGAGCAAAATCCTTGAAAGGTAAGACACCTTTGATCATTATAAGTAAAAAACTAAGAGCTCTCATAAAATCATCCAAGGCAAATTTTGAGAGAAAAATCGCCAAGGACTCTAAAGACAATCATAAGGCCTTCTTTAGCTATGTTAGAAACCTAGGAGGAAACTCCCAGATATGCTCAGAATTAGTTCAAAATGATGTGAAAATGACTGAACCTACACACATTGCTAACATACTGGCTGACAGGTTCAGTGCAAACTTCTCCCCTCCCCAAAGGAGAGATATCTATTCCAGAGGATTGTAGCCCCAAACATCTCCAACGCCCAGGTGAGAACTGCCCTCACTAAGGCAAAACACAGCATCCATGGGACCGGATGGTGTCCCCGGCTGTGTGCTTCATGAACTCAACGAGGAATTAAACCCACAGTTAGGACAGCTGTTTAATCTTAGCCTCACCTCAGGATACGTACCCAAGGAGTGGCGCACGGCGACTGTGGTCCCACTTCATAAGGGCGGTGCCTCCACAGACCCTGAAAATTACTGCCCCATTAGCTTGACAAGCCTTATCTGCAAAGCCATGGAGAGGATCATAATGGAACTCATAAATAAAGACATAGGGAACTTGCAGACTTTGGATCCAACCCAGTTTGGCTTTGTCAAAGGCAGATCCTGCCTCTTAAACTTGGTTGACTTTTGAGACAGTCACCAAGGCCATTGATGAGGGAAAGGCAGTCCATACAGCCTACCTCGACCTGGCAAAGGCCTTCGACACAATACCCCACTCAGGTATCATCGAAAAACTCATCAGCTTGAATGTAAACCCATACATCACAAGATGGGTTGCAAACTGGCTAAGCGACAGAACCCACAGGGTCAGAGTTGCTGGAGCCATGTCAGACTCAAAGCCTGTCACAAGTGGTGTCCCACAGGGCTCAGTCCTGGGTCCACTCTTGTTTGGCATCTACTTTTCTGAAGTACAAGCAAACACAGGAGGGTTATGGTTGACAAAGTTTGCAGATGACTGCAAACTCTGCGCCATAGTCGAAAACACATCTGGCACACATATCCTCCAGAAGCGCCTCACAGAAATGGATAACTGGTGGCAGAGCCATGGCCTGAAGTTAAACGCCAAAAAATGCATAGTCATACCCTTCGGGAAAAACAAGGTTACCCCTAGCTACCATATAGATGGCAATCCACTATGCACAGAAAAATCATCAGGGATCTGGGGACCCAAGTTGACAGTAGCCTTTCGTTTGACACTCATGTTGCTAAAGTAGTTAGGAAAACCTTCTATATCGCCCACCTGATCATGAAGGGATTCACATCTAGATCAAGGGAGGTCATCGTCCCCCTGTACTCATCACTCATTAGACCTATGATTGAGTACAATGCCCCGTTCGGAATGTATCTGACCAGACACCTGATGCAGCTTGAAAGGCCCCAAAAGTTCCTCACCAAAAGGATAAAGGGTCTCAAAAATATGTCTTATGCTGCCCGACTGAAAAAACTCCAGCTCTATTCAGTCTCATACCGCTTGCTCAGAGGTGACCTGTGCCTGACATATAAGGCCATGTCAAACCCAGATTTGATGAATATGCTTCACCTCAAAAAATCTAGATCCCTCAGAACCACAAGGGCGGGAGACTTAAACCTTGACACGGTTATAAATAGAACGTGCTGGAGGGACAGATTCATCACCCAGAGACTCACTATGCTGTGGAACAAAATCCCGGTACATGTGAGGCAGAGCACCTCGCTGGCCTTGTTCAAGAGGAATCTTGACCAATGGATGGGAGATCGCAGATATACCCCAGGGATTACTTCAGTGTCACTGCTTGACAGAGGAACAGAAAAATGATAGGCATAGTTTTTATTCAAACTAAAGGGGTGGCGAAAGCCACATAACTATGGGCTAGGCTTATAAATGCCCTTGGGCAGATAGCCTAGTATGAACCTATGAACCTATGAACCTATATATATATATACTTCTATATACATATATACATATATATTTATATATATATATATATATATATATATATATATATATATATATATATGCAGTGAAGCCTGATAGAGTGATATAGCATTAGGAGTTATACTAAAATAAATGCAAAGAGATGCATTGGTCCACATGCCATCAATCACGTCTGTTAAAACAATGCATGAACATGCAGCCATCACAGGAAATGAATTGCTCTGCAGTCAGGGAAGGAAAAATTTACATGCTTACTGTAATCTTATGGACAACAACAAGCTCCAAAACAATCTCCTTTTTTAAAATTTAGAAGATTTTGCCAATAAAAATATAACATAATGCTTTACAGCATTCAGCAAAACTTTATCATATTTTATGGTTAAGTAAAGCATAAAAGTTTAGTTACCAAAACAGAATTTTTATGAACTGCAAATTCCTATCCCCGGGACCGCTGTGTAACAGTATAAGTGTATTACACCTTACTGCAGCTGATTACTTAAAGCTAAGCAACTCACTCAACAGCATTTATCATGTAAAATATGGAGTAAGCTGGATATCCCAAATTATTTTACTGAGAATGGTACAATGTTCACATTTTAAGGGTTATCAGATCAGGAATATGAAGAACATCACAGTGCAGAAAATGCCTAGGTGATCATTACACAAACTATGTAGATCCTTCTGAAACTTTAAAAGAAAATCTTAAAAGCATGACATTTTTTCCTCAATATGTTGCACAATGTATACTGCTGACAAAACTATGAGAAATTACTTACAGCGCCAATGCAAGATTATTCTAGAAGTATGGAAGTATATTTCTGGAGCACATGCAGTCATTTTCTTTATATTTATTGCTTGAAACAGAGAGTAGCTTAGTTCATTCCACAAATGTATAAGACCACCTGGTAATAAAATATAATCACAAATGTTGGCCAAACACAGCATTTGTTCGTGTACTTTCTCTGCCTGTTGAATATCTAACACCAAGATGCACGCCTTCCTAAATACTAATTTAGTTTTGTTCATACTAATTAACAAACTTTACCAGGATTAGCAAAGATTTTATTTTACCACTTAAGAGGTCACAAACCCATGAGATGGGCTACAATTACATGCACGCATATGCAAGACTGATGAGAAAATGTATAGTTAAAGATATATATATATATATATATATATATATATATATATATATATATATATATATATATATATATGTATATACACACACACACACACACACCTGCAGACACATACGCATATGCACACACACACACACACACAGTACAGTTTTGATTTCTCTGATACATTACTCATTGTAACTGAACAGAGCTGGAAAAGGACATGTGAACGCTCAGTGTTAGACCACTCATTATTCCACCTGCCCTGAACGCTTATGAAAACAATGCTCCATTTATCTTCCTTGACAACCAATTTAAGTGACTGAAATTAATACATTTCTGTACAGTTCTGAATAAATATTCATTAAACTAATTGTCTTCCGTGCACAATCTGGGTACTTGTAATGGATGTGTTTGTATTCGTGTTTGAAAAATATATTTTGATGCATGTTACTGTTGACACCTTTTTATGTACTGCATGCCTGTATGGTATAGTTTGGTACAGATGACAAATTTACAATAACTTTGTGGATTGGTATAGCTAGTCTCAATTATTATTTCTATAAAGAAAATAAACTGAACATTCATTCTACATTAACATTTAATGTTTTGTGTCAAAAACAGAGATGAGGATACATCTGAAAACTGTACACACTTATAAGGAAATAATACAAAAAGTAGATTCACTGTTTGTGAGCAGAAAACTACAGGAGATGAGACCACATTATGTACCTGGAAAAGATAAAATAAGAATATATCATTTCAATGAAAAAGTGAAGCATGCTTATGTCATTTTTCTGGTGAGCCATGGTGTTTAATTGGTGTCTTGTACATAGAAACAATGGCATGTAATGATTTTTGTCTCCCATTAGAAACAATATTTTAATGCTTCACTTTTGGATATGTGCAGATGTATAGACAGATATATAGATAGCTAGAGGGATGCAGATTTAAATATAAATATTAAAGATATAGACATATACATAGCTATAGATATGTATACACTTCTTGAATTCTTGGCAGTTCCGTTACTAGTTAAGGTGATTTTCTATACACTAATTTTCTGATGTATGACTGCACATGTGTTTTAGTTTGCTTTCTTTGCAATTTTGGTTGGAAGGGTATAGTACATTACAAATATTGAAAAAAAATATGTAGAGGATCAGAGTTCATGTATAGAATCTGAGAAAATACATATGTATGAGGTTCAGCAGCTTCATTTACATATGTACAACCTATTTTGATTAAAGTATCTGCTTTCTCTCTGTGTTAAAGAAATGGTGGTATCGTGCTGTGCATGCAAACATACTGAAGTTTGGCTTAAGCTAACATTTTCTAGTCTTTGACGGTGAACTCAGTACCATATCACAATTACAACATTCACTGAAGCACTTAAATAACTACTCTGTCATGTTATTCCCAAGAGTAATTGTACATACAGCTGAATGAAAAACCTTTTAGAAAGCATGAGATAGTCAAGGTAATCTGCACTCAAAAATCCTTGAAACTTCTGTACATACACCGAGTCAAATCCAGCTTGAAGATTAAGTCACTGGTATTAAGACTTCAACAATGTGGTACAAAATATTTGGTCGTAGTCATGATAATCAGGGAGGCATTTGATTTGAATATTAAGGAAATATTTTAAATGCTATGGAATATGTGTAATATGAAATATTTCTCTCATAGTGGGACATAAGCAATTATTCATGCAAATATGGCAAACAGAACAGTTCAATTAATTCATTAAAAGTGAAGACTGAAATATAATGAACTATATTGCCACCATGATTGTTCCTTTACTATCTTCCTGCACTGACCTAATGACAGCACCATTTTGCACAACACTTACAGATAACTACCTTCTTTAGTGTGTGTGTGTGTGTGTGTGTGTGTGTGTGTGTGTGTGTGTGTGTGTGTGTGTGTGTGTGTATATGTGTGTGTGTGTGTGTGTGTGTGTGTGTGTGTGTGTGTGTGTGTGTGTAATGGTGATTTCATCAATGTGATTGACAGGAGAGCTGATTAACAGTTGTACATGGTTGGTGAATATATCCTTTCCCCTGTATTGCGTGATTTCAGAATTTGAGTTTTAAGTAGTAGGGGTTTTGGATGGGCACAATATCCCACATAAAGGAGTGCTTGGGCGGTTGGCCTCCTGAAAAAAACATTGCTTTTTTTAATTGCATGCTCTGAGATTATGTCTCAGAATATGTGCTGTGTGATGTCAGTTGTTTTATTTTTTTTTTCAATTATTTTTGGTCAACACTTTAAACAAAATCCTTGAGTTTATGTTAGCCAGTGCACCCACAGTCAGTTATGGCTGCATGACATTTGAATATATGCTAATTTCATCAAACGGACTGAGCCACAGTACTATCAATCAAATATCCATATGATCACAAAGGCCAGAATTCAGTTATGAGAGATAGCACTATAGTGGGCTTAGGAAATTTGTCCTTTCTCCACTGTTGTATGAGTTCAGAGTTTGCACATTTTTTTTTTTTTGATTTTGATTAACACGTTACTGAAACAAATTTACATGATCAACTGATATAAACAAAAAGAGTTTGCACGCCTAAGTGTCAGGGAAAGTGGGGGCTCCAAGGAACTTACATTCAGGCATTTTGTTTTTACATTTTTGATAGTCTGTGAATCAATCATGTTTTTTTCCAATCACTGTTTGACAATAAGTAATAAATTAGCATATTCGTAGCAATGTATCTATACATATATATATATATATATATATATATATGTGTGTGTGTGTGTGTGTGTGTGTGTGTGTGTGTGTGTGTGTGTATATATATATATATATATATATATATATACACACACACACACACACACACACACACACACACACACACACACACACACACACCTGCATACAGAGCAACAACTATTTAAATGGAAGGACAGAGTGAAGCAAAGTTTAAGAGATGAATCTTGACATCCATTTAAAGAACGCATAGCTAGTTCATTATGATCAAAGAAACATAATCAAAATTATTTGTAGTGCATCATGCTTTAGCTACCTTTATAATTTACAAAATAGAGAGAAAAGTACAGGAATGCATTATTGTATTACTTGGAAAGCTATACTCCTAACCCTGAAACACAAACTATCACCAAAAATGAATGGCATCTCTTATCACTTGGCAGCTTTAGAATCTGGTGCACACTCCAACATGGAACTCTTTTAGCATGTGTGTGTTTTGCAACTTCCAAAGCTGAGACCTACATCTGATGATATTCTGTTGTTGCTTATGTATATATTGTACTTTCAGACTAGAGCATAACACCTATGAAAGTTTCACAGATCCATACGAACTTGCTAGGCTGTTGGTTTGTGAGGATCTTATGAAGCTTATAAGGCCTTACATTTCCATGATAGTTTTTACCCCTTGCATTTCATGAACAAATTACACAGAGATAGACAGAACAAGGTTGCAATAAGGTATTTACATGCTGTTTGTGGTTACTCATCCACTTGCCCAAATTATGTCTGAATTGAGTAAGAGAAGTATTGTAATTTATGTGAGTGGAAGACAGCTCCATAGAAGCAGAATAATCTTTGATACATATCTATCCCTGTAACATGAACTGTTTTGTTGCAAAAGAGACTAAACTCTCTTGTATGTTTATGCCACCATTGGACCTATACATATGCAGTAGGTCTGAAGGGTAGATTATGGCTTTATACATGAAGCAGGGGGTTAAGAGGGACAAAGCTTTGAGATAGCCAATCTAGGTTTTATGATTTAGTCCCTTGATATTCATAGAGAGGAAGTGTTGCGGTCATTCTAGTTGTGACAAGTGTTTGGAAAAGAATATTCCAAAAAGGGCATTGTATTCAAGGATCAACATAATGAGTGCCAACTACAGTGAAATGATTGCATGCCTGGACCAAGACAACAGTACTTTTAGAGATATATGTGTGTCCTGAAAACAAAATGTACCTACTATCGTAGATACTTGGTGATCAAACAACAGTTCATTGTCAACATAGGTTCCCAAATCTCTGACTATGGGATCAGTTTTCAGGGGTTTATGTCAATGGTTTAGTGACAAAGGGAGTCATACTTGCTAAAGGATATGGTTATACATTTCTTGGCATGTAATTTTCATCCATAGTTTTGACAACAGCTATTTGTTTGGTATAGGCTTTCTTAGAGAATCATTTGATTTACTTATTTATATATTGCCTTTTGTTGACTTTTTCCTGCTGTTCTCTGGGAAGTTTATGATGGCATAAAGTTTGCAGTCATCTGCAAACTTGGTTAACCACAAATCCTTAAAATTAGTTTTGACCTTCAGAAGTAAATGCCAAACAGGAGTGGCCCAACGAACGAGCCCTGGGGCTGGGAGGGTAGCCTAATGGTTACAGTGTTCGCCTTACAAACACAAGATGCAGGGTTTGAGTCTCACAAGG
The DNA here is from genome assembly GCF_019279795.1 of Protopterus annectens. NCBI lineage: Eukaryota > Metazoa > Chordata > Ceratodontiformes > Protopteridae > Protopterus > Protopterus annectens. Next base: position 123,568,422 of record NC_056736.1, on the reverse strand, counting down.
GATAATTAGCTAGGCTTACAATGGCTTGCAAGGGCAGTCAGCCTAGTACTAACCAATGAACCTGGTGTACACTGTTAATAGTGTGTACTTTGGAGGAGGTATAACCTCCCACCTTCATTTCATGGTTTCTATTTGTCAACCAGTTTACTATCCAACAAGTTACATTGAGACTTACATTTAACTTGGACTGTTGATCTATAACACCTGGATGTGGGATGGTGTTGAACACCATTGTGAGGTCTAGATATGTGATGTGTTTTGATTTGCCCCACCCATTGCTGCAGTAATTTTTTTCAAATAACTTGACCAGTTTAAGTAGGCAGAATCTGACCTTTATGAATCTAAACTGGCTTGGGTCAAGATTCTGTAAGTTACCTCTGTCTGTATTTATTAATTCCATAATGACCCTCTCCTTAGCCTACAGATGAGGATTGTCGGGCTTTTGGGTATATAATTAATCAGGTGAATTGAAGCACCACCTTTGTGCAAAGGAATGACTGTTGCTGTCCAGCATCGAGCCAATCTTGAGGCTGATATCGAATAACCAATGATATGTAGGGGCTCTGACAAATCATATTTCAGGCTGACCAGTGTGTAGCCTGGTATGTTCTCCATATCCCTAGAGTAATATTTTTGGCCTTCAATAGTGCAATGAGGAGTTGGTCTTGGGAGATTTGAGGAGGTAGTATAGATGCAGTATGTGATCTGTGAATACTAGAGGGGCGGGATGGTGAAGTTTAAGCTAAATTTATCTGCTAGTAGATTAGCAATGTTATCCAGGTCCAAGTATGTGATAGCATTTACTGTTAGCTCTGGACAGCAGAAGGCAGCATAACAAAAATTTTTTTTTGGCTTTTCTGATGTTATGTTCCCATAAGTCATTTATAAAACCTTTCAACACACTCTGTAAAAAAATAAATAACAATAATAATACTGATACTACTGCTACTAATAATGATACTAATGTTCAGCACTGTATATACCTATGCCATGTAGATGCTCTGTTTCTAACTTATGTTTATGTAAGTTGCTGTAATTTTTTTTTCTAACATATATGTACACTTACCTATATTTTGTATTTCTTCTGATATCATTCAACTATATTTTATGTATAAAAAACAGTACTACAAAACACTCTCTGGGGTAAACGCACCACTGTAGAAATATAAAACAATAAAAACAGCAGGAGTCAATCTTGATTTTGGTCTGAAGAAGCTTTATGTGAAAGCGCTTACCAGTGTGCACAATGAAGAACGTTTTCATCTTAAGGACTGCTTCTGTGGATTTATACATTTTTGTGAGCTGCATGGTCGCGACCACTGTTTGGATTATTCCTGCTGTTTTTATTATATTTTATGTATATATCAAAATTGCTGTTAAATGTGGAGCTTTTCTCCCCAGGCCTCTGCTGAAAAAAGGATTTATCCCAGTTGGACTTTCCCAGTAAACAATGATAAAAAATAATGAATTAATAAATAAACAAACATATTCTATATAGTGATATTTTCATGAATACAATCCTGCACTGGGTAGTATATATTTAAATTGATTATATACAGGGGAATTAACAAACACTAGTAGACTTCGGTTAGTGAAATCTTTGGTAGTCAAAGAAGAGACAGAGAGACAGTGTTCAGGAAAACTATGCACCAAATGTAATCCCTGTTTAGGTGTGCCAGTCAAATTATTTTTTCCTTTTCATGCCCGGCCACAGCTACTCCACCTCTTCATCATTTTGCTTCTGCACATCTTGAACAGCACTCCATATACAGCAATCTACAAATAAATAAAATAAAAAATCTCCAGGTGTGTTGAAAATCATGCAGAGTTACAAGACTAAGAATCAATTATCAGCATGCCCTCGAGAAAGCAACAACAGCAGTAACAATGAAATGCTTTTTTTTTTCATTTTTTTATGGTTAAGAGCTTCTGACTTTCAGAAAATGTACAAGTTTCTTCAGAACCAAATGTTAGGTATTCTATTAGCAAGCTTTTATATAGCATGACCTGCTTGACCATGTGACTAATGAACAAACCACATATAACATTTAAAGGTACGTGGAAAAGGAAAATACATTGAGTAAAACTACATTAGATAAAAAAATAATAACTGGGGGCCAGATTCCATAAAGTTTGTGGAAGATATTTATGGACAGAGCAGCACGTCGATGGAAGACTCCAGCGTACCTGTTACGGACATGATTCCAGAAGACATGCTGAAGGCAGACTGACTACTTCATGTGCACACAATGCAACTCAATTGTGACAAGCAGCTATGCTGACACAAGTTCTAAAATTCTTGGCACATACATTACGGACTCCAAGAATTTCAAGTGAATACTAAGGATTATGTTGAAATCCATAGCAAAGATAAAAAAGCAATGCAAACTACTGTTAATATACTGCAACAAACAGCAGTGATGCAAGCCATAAATTAAAATGTGGCTGCGCATCCTAGAAGGCAGCCAGCTAGAATCAGAGTGAGGCTGAAACTAAACCAGTTGTCGGACAAGCAAATAATCGACAAATACTGTCAAGACAGACAAATAATGTAGGCTGTCTATAACATGTATGCCCCAGACATGTCTGTGCAGACACTGTGAGGAAAACCCATCCCCCTTGAATTCAAAGTGTGTCTCAGCCTGGGTTCACTTGCATCTGGGACATTCCACAGACATATGAGGGATGCTGTGGGAGTATCATAGACAGCTGCCATACGTATTGTGGCCAAATTCCTGGTACACCCATGGACAAGAGAACTGCAATTCGCCAATTCTACTACACTGCAAACTTCTCCCATGTACTCAGTGCACACACATACCTATCAAGACACCAGTGCATCCAGAAGCAGACTGATACATAAACAGAAAGGGATGGCCATCCAACAACTGCCAGGTTGTGTGTGCAGCAAATGGCAACATAACAGACATCACGGTATACACCCTGGAAATGTCCATGATGCTGCCATTTGGAAGGAAAGTGGACTCAGGGCTGCATTCAGCAAGATGAAATTCCTAAGGGATTGCTTCTGGGTAAGTATAAGAACACAGCTAGCATGTAACTGAAGGATCCCTCTGTCAAAAATATCCAGTCTGAACAGATGTTCTAACTCCCCCAACAGGTGACTGTGGTTATCCTCGATCCAAAACTGCAGAGGAGGCCTACAATAGAGCACACTTAACAACCACAGATCATGTATTTGGTGTACTGAAAGCTAGGTTCAGATGTCTGAACACATCCGGAGGTGCTCTGCAATATAAATCTGAGAAGGCAGCACAGATGATAACCGTGTGTGCCATGCTACACAGCATGTTAACTCAAGCAAATGACAGTCTTTCAACTGCAGATTTGGGTGAACTACCACATGTACCACAAATGTCTGAAGAGGACATCCCCCAGTTATCAGAGAAGGAGCTGGAGAACATAGGGGCAGTAGTCACAGGTGCAAGCAATATAGGGTGGGAATGCAAGTGCAGGCCCAGGCTACATGTCAGTGTTTGACCCAGACGTTTGAGTCATGACAAGTTACATGTACATGAGTACACAGATTAAACATTGATGTTCAGATGTTGCCCTTCTACAGCAGCACAGATTGCATCTAATGGCAAGTACCCGCTAGATGTACACACTGAGCATCGCACATAACATGAGTCTAACTTATTCCAACATGAACATATGCTGCTGGATGATAAAAACAGTTGATATGCTACAAGATAGCCTTCCTTGTGTCCGTAATAATTAATAGGTCCATAGTACAAAGGTACGTCCCATCCCTGTGGAAAATACTACATCATACCACTGCACAAAGGTGGCACATCTACAGAATTTAATAACTAAAGACCAATAGTGATTTTGTCCCCCTCTCCAAAATATAAGAGAAATGCAGCTGATGCAATATCTAACCTCAAATAACTTGCTCTCAGAAACATAACATGGCTGGGGCCCCCAGCACAGCACCACTACTGCTCTACTCCATTTTTCCAATATAATAAATTGACATAGAAATGATGGTCTGCTTCTATCCACCATGTTCTTTGACTTGTCAAAGGCATTTGATACTGTCTCATACCAGCAACTGCTCGTTCAACTCTCCTCAATAGGACTTTCACAATACTCCTTGCTGTGGTTCCTTAGTTACCTATCTTGTAGGCAACAAGTCATTAAATGGCAACAAACCTACTCATACTTGCACCCAGTTACTACAGGTGCCCCTGAAGGCTCTATCCTTTGTCTTCTACTATTTAATATATTTATTAACAACCTTCACACCTCCACTCACCATGCTGGTTTATTTCAGTATGTAGATGACTCAGCATTAATATGTGCAGCCTCAACAATAAAGGAGCTCCAAGACATCACCCCAAAATCTTTCTTCTCTGTAGAAACCTGGCACAAATAATCAAGCCTCCTACTCATCCCCAAGAAAATTAAGTTAATATTTTTCACCTCAAACAGTTGCCAAATCAAAAGCAATCCTTTACCATAAAGTCAACAGATAATACTGTCATTGAAACTGTCACTCACAGTAAACTTCTTGGCATTATAACAGATTGCAGTCTCAAATATGACCACTCTAGACTGCACACCATTAAATCTACACACCAGAAACTAGGTTCCCTTTATATGATCAATGGATTCCTTATAGATACTGCAAGAAAAACTCTGTCAACCACCTTCTTACTGTCAACTGTCTTATGCATTCTTCCTATCCTAACAAACATAAACAATAATCAAAGAAAGAAACTTGCCTCTTGCAAGAATAAAATAGCTACATTTGCCACCAGTGTCCTTCATAGGACCCACCATTGTCTTACCTTAAAGCAATTAAACTGGCTTAAACTGCACAGCTGTCTAACATATTCACAACTGACAATGGCACACAAACTCATTCATCATCCAAAAAAATGCCATGTGCTACAAAACATTTAATACCCTACTGTTCAGCAAGGGACCTCCATTCTAATAACAAATTCTTATTACTTAGGATCTCTGTTCTAATAAGAAATTCTTATAAATAATTCAAATAATGTTGCAGGAGACTCACTCTAATCTCACTGCATTGCTAAACTCTGGAATAGCATCCCCATGCAAATAAAACTCTGACAAGCTCAGTAGTTTTAAACCATTGCTTAAACAACATCTTAACCAATCCTGGTCCTGTGCATGCTCATCACAGGATAAAACTTTTTCACTCTACAATACTATCCAAATACCCTCCTTAAACATAATAGTATCAACCTCTTACTGAAATGAAAAAAACTATTTTTATACATAACTGATGCCTGTCCAATCCACTAAGTTGCATGTGTGCTTTCTCTTTAGCAACTTCCACCTCTGTAAAACTTTAGAATGCATATGCACAAATGTAACTACTGTTTGTGTATAAATGTAAAGAGAAATGTAACTACTCAGTGTCTGGAACTTAGTATAATGCAGCGTAAGCAAATGGAGCTTTTATCCCCAGGTCTCTACTAAAAATGGATATAACCCAGTTGGACATTCCTGATAAACAAAGACAAATAAATAAATAATATACAAAGACACAGATCAGGACAATGTGCCTACAGTACATGATGAATATAAAACACAATTGGCATATATTCTTCACTGCAATATTACAAATAATACTGACTTCACTTGCAATCTAATGTATGTATGGTTCATACAATGTACATACCTTAACCACATAATCTATTAACATGGCCAACATACATGACGTGTGATGCATAAAAACATAGCAAAACACCTGGCAAACACTCATGGGATATTGTTACTGAGCCACTGTGCTGAACTTCAACTAGTGTAGGGAAAAAAAGACATTATGAATCACATGATTCTCAACATGTACAATTAAAAAAAGACTGAATGTGTGACATACACATGCCACTCGTATGTGCAATTGAGGACAGCTGGTGTGTACAGAGATTATGGTTTGTACTATGAATCCTGCAGTGGGAAAGTAATCAGAAAGGCAGCACAGTCATGTATTTCTCAAAACTAATGATGTCAACATCACTGCAAATACTGATGTGATGTCTGTTGCAACTGGGCACCAGAAGGGCACTGAGAAATACTGACAAAGAGTTTAGTCATCACATGTGCTAATCATTGTTGAAAGTACTGGCAATGTCACTGTAACATATCTTGTCTTTCTGCACTTGATAATCTATGTGTTGTCCCTCCACTGGATGTACCTGTAGTGTTCAAGTTTATGAAAACAACAATGTAGCAGTAAACAACAGTGCCATTACTTGAGGTGTGGACACCAACAATGTAGTGTGCATAGCAACTGTATAGACACTCACCTGCCATTCCCTGCAGTAAGCACAAAGTAGATGGACCTGTGAATGTTAACAGAATGAACATTACAACTGTGGTTTGCACTGCCCTGTCTGTAACTCAAATCTACCAACACATGTAATTATATTTAAATTCATTATCCTTACTTTGTGTGAATGATTGTTCACAGCTCAAGTCTGCTGCTGTAAATCAAACACAGGAATACATGAATGTGCATCTTTAAGCAATATGCAGTGACTGTAAAAATATTCATCCCTGTACAGAGCATGGATACATACATGTCTGTATGGGAACCCAAGCTTCAATCCCACCACCAGGGATGCTTCACTCCCCTCTTACTCTATACAGTGAGGCCAAACAAATTGTGTTGTCATCAGGGAGGTCAGTGGTGGTCCACCATCTGTGGCTTCTCTCAACCTCTCATAACATGTGACTCTGTTGGCTGCATGAAGAATCATGTTGGAGCAGCAACATGTACAGGGTCACAGGATCAGTTGTGGCCTCCAAAGGAATTGATCATGTTGGTGAGGATTGCTGGTATTTCATTTCTCCACACAGTATCCCCTGAATGGCCTAGGAATCTCCTTTCATGTTGGCGAACAGCATCGATGATGATGTAATTTTCCTGGGGGGGGGGGTTGTCACCCCTAGGATGGTGTGTCATCTGGATGACATTGTTAAACACATGATAAGAGTCATGGATGAGCACATTTCTTTCTTTCTTTCTTTCTTTCTTTCTTTCTTTCTTTCTTTTGTTCTTTCTTTCCTTCTTTTTTCTTTCTTTCCTTCCTTCTTTCTTTCTTTCTTTCTTTACTGAAATTTGGTTACAAGGAAAGTCCAACTAGGTAGAAGCCCATTTTCCGCGAAGGCCCAGGAGAAAAGCTCCAAATTATTTCAAAACATTTCACATTTATGCATTTGAGTCAATGAACAACATATGTCAAAATAAACAATATGCATTTTTGGGCAATGCAAACATCTGTATAACACTATCTGTGAGAAATACTGACGTGCCATGTGAAAAATATCAATGCTGGCATCATACATCTGTAAAAGCAAAATAACTTGGTAATATTATATTACATTGTAATATCATATAGCTTGTAGCATATATTTCTTAGTGTATTTATATTGTCTTATTTTTTATGTGGAGCTTTTCTCCCCAGGCCTCTGTTGAAAAAGAACACTAGCTCAGTCGGACTATTCCCAATCAAAAAATGTCAAATAAATAAATAAATTAATAAATATCTGCATATACTTCCTGACTGGAATTAGTAACCTTTGACATTACATATGTGCTGAATATAGTTCCAAAGACAATAGAGAATAAACCAGGTAGAAACCACCACGATGTATTAATGAAATCGATTTATTACAAATCAAAAATAACAAGCGCTTTCACGTGTATCAAAAACACGCTTCATCAGGTTTAACTTAGAACATTCAAAGAAGCACTTTTATACATATCACCTAGTATCATCAGTTAATAATTAACAATCAAAGTAAATAATCTATCAAAACAATTAGGCAATTTAAGACAATGAATTGAAAAAATACATTAACCCTTACAGAACAAAGAATGGAATCAAGACATGAAAACCATGAAGAACCGAAAGGCAACACAATTTATATCCTAATGAAATAAAAATGATAAAAATAATAAAATGGAATAATCACCTTGTGTTTAAGCCACATAACATGGAGACAGGGCTGGCTTCAAATATGTTAACGTTAAAACAACTTGTTGAAAACCTAACAAAACCAAAAACCTAATACAACAAAACCCCTTATGAAACTTTTATAAAAAGAATATTATATAAAACTACTGAAACTGTTAAAACTATTAGGCTAAACTGATTGTTAATCACGTGCCATTAAAACAGGCTTGATACTGACGGACTGGTTCAAGCCCGGCTCAAGATGGGCTCTCAGCCTAAAGATCCACCTTAGCTCAACCGTCTCTAAATAATTTACTTTATCACCCCCTCTACTATTTATACCTACTATCTATAAAACCCTGAAAGTAAAACTGTGATCAGGATATACAGCCACATGTTTGGCCAAGGCACTACGTAAATTCATCTTTCTAATGTCATATATATGATTGTACATTCTGTCTCTTAATCTCCGAGACGTCATACATACATAAAATGCTGTGCATGCTGTGCATGTTGCCAAATATATAAGGTTAGTACTATCACATGTCGCATAAAAACGCGGTCTAAAAGTATAGCCAGCATGAGGGTGGTCAAACCAACTCTCACCATTAATGTATTCACACATGTTACATTTGTTGCATGGAAAACTACCATGCCTTAATATTTGTCTATCCATATTGCTAATAAAATAATTAGTTCTATCAACACATAATAATCTCTTCAGATTTTTACTATTTCTGTATCTGAAACAAGGTGTCATTCCTAATAATTGGGAACACTTGTTATCTGTAATATACTCCAATTCTTTCTTATGATATCAGTGATATATTTTATATCACTGGTATATCTTGTAGTGAAAAGTACCTTATTAGATCTATGTTGGACCCTATGATTAAACCTGGTACCAAGTTGCTCCAAGGAATCAGGGCGTTCTGTATCACTGGCCATAATAGCCGAGACTGGATATCCCAAACTACTCAGTAGAGACACTGTATAGCCTCTATCATAAAACAATTCTCCCATATTATTTAACTGTACCTTTCTGTCATAGGCATTCCTACATAATCTAGAGATTCTTTTGAACTGACTCTTAACAATGTTCGGAAACACTGAACGTGGGTGCATGCTATTAAAATGTAATATTGCATTCCTCCAACAAGGTTTCCTGTAGAGGTTAGTAGAGAGGAAGCGTCCTGAGTCATTAAAAATTGTTACATCAAGAAAATGTAATTCATCGCGAGACACTTCTATGGTGAACCTTAAAAAAATCAGTAGTAGATTCTAAATAACTAACCACGTCATGCAACATGTCCTGGCTTCCATCCCATACAATCAGAACATCATCTACAAAACATCTATAAAGTAGAACATGCTGGAAAAAAAACTCTGTTAAACAAGTGTGTCCGTTCCCAATAATACATAACGAGATTTGCGTACGAATTTGCGCATGGGGTGCCCATAGCCACACCCCATATTTGCGCATATACATCATCATGATACATAAACACATTATTATTCAAAACTATGTCAAGGAGAGTGCAAATAACCAATTGTGTATTATTATCAAAAGCACCCAAGTTGTGTAGACTCTCTCTTATGGCCTCTTTCCCATAATCATTTGGAATAATGGTAAATAAATTCTTGACATCGAGGGAGATTAAAATAACAGAAGAAGATAAATTATTACTATTCATTAAACCATCTAAATCATTCAGCAACTGGTATGTGTCTTTCAAGATAGTAGGGACACTCCTTGCTAAAGGCCCTAAAACTGATTCTAGATAATGTGAGATATGTTCAGTAACCCATCCAGCTCCTGACACTATAGGTCGTAGGGGTGGATGGGTAATTCCCTTGTGTACTTTGGGAAGGCCCTTAATTAATGGTATCTTGGGAGACTCAATCAAAAGGAGTGTAGCTTATCTATGATGCCCGAGTGGGGTACTGTGTCAAATGCCTTTGTGAGGTCCAGATAGGCTGTGTGGACTACCTTCCCTTCATCTATGGCCTTGGTGACTGTTACGAAGAAGTCGACCAGGTTCAAAAGGCAGGATCTGCCCTTGATGAAGCCAAATTGGGTAGGATCTAGTGTCTGTAGGTCCCCACTGTCTTTGTTTATGAGTTCCATGATGATCCTCTCCATAGCCTTGCAGACTAGGTTAGTCAGGCTTATGGGGCGATAGTTTCCAGGGTCCATAGAGGCGCCACCTTTGTGGAGTGGGACCACTGTTGCTGTACACCATTCTTTGGGCACATATCCTGTAGTGAGGCTGAGATTGTACAGCAGTTTTACTTGAGGGATTAGTTCTTCTTGGAGTTCATGTAGGACACAACCCGGGATGCCATCTGATCCTATGGAAGCAGTATTTTCTGCTTTGGAGAGAGCGGCCTTTACCTGAGCATCAAAGATGTTTAGCAGGCTGCACTCTGCCGGGATAAATACTTGCTCTTTTGGGAGGGAGGGGGTGGAGAAGTTTGCACTGAACCTGTCTGCCAGGATATTGGCGATGTCTGTGGATTCAGTGTATTTTTTGTCATTTAGAATCAACTCAGAACAAGTCTGGGAGTTGCATCCCAGGTTCCTAACATAACTGAAAAAAGCCTTATGATTGTCTTTAGTGTCCTGTGCAATTTTTCTCTCGAAGCTGGCCTTGGAGGATTTTATGAGGGATTGTAATTTTTTGCTAGTACTGATCAGAGATGCCTTCCCTTTTAGGGATTTTGCTCTATCATGTAGTAGCTTCCTCCTTCTGTTGTACAGTTTATTTATGGCTGGGGTCCACCAGACTGGATGCCTGCCTTTGGATGATTGGGTCTTGATTTTGTTTGGGATAGCATGATCCATGCATTCCTGGAGATGTCCGTAGAATGCGTTTATATAGGATTCTGCAGTTTGGGCCATAGTTTCCACTGGCCCTGGGGCCTTGAAGTATTCCACTTCAGTTTTGAGAAGTGTGAAGTTCATTTTTGAGAAGTTTTTCACTGTGGTTTTCTGGGCTGGGGGTGGGGTCGGGATGTGGATATCCAGTGAAATTAATTTATGGTCTGATCTTACCAATGAGGGATATACTTCTGGTATGGAGCATAGAGTCCCCATGTTGGTAATGATCAGGTCTAGTATGTTTTCCCCTCTTGTGGGAGTGGTGACTAGTTGTTCCATAGCATTTGAGTTTATAAATTCCAGGAACCTTTAGGCTAAGGTGCTGGGGCTTGAGTAATGCTCCCAGTCTATGTTTGGGTAGTTGAAGTCACCCAATATAATGGTGTTCAGAGAGATCTTCATGTTCTCCAATGTTTTCAGGAAAGCCAAGTGGGATTCCTGACTTTGAGACGGTGGTCTGTAGGATGCTATAAACTGAAAAGCAGTCTTGCCCACTGTCAGTTGCACATGGATGGTCTCTGATACTTCATGCAATGCCACTAACCTGGAGGTGTGGATAACCTTGATAAATATGGAAACTCCCCCTCCTTTTGTGGTTCGGTACGGGTTTTGGGTCCGAAAAGCATGATATGAGGTATAACCTGGTAGTGCTGGGGTGCTCTCTGGAGCCTTGAACCAGGTTTCTGTCACTGCACAAATATCAATGTTCTCCATACTGAGGAGAGCTCCTGCATATGTGCATTCGACCTTATCTGACTGCATCAAAGAGCAAGGTAACATTAATCTGTACATAATGTTAAGATTACACAGTCTTTCACATAGGTTACAACATGTATGTTGTATGTAGCAGTTCCATATCCATGACATAGTGACAATGGTGTTCACCTTTCATAAATAGTTGTATACATAATGATGGTATGTATGTGTGCAAACAGTCAGATACATACTGACACAGATATGTAGCTTTGACAAGTGAGCACTCAGTGATGTATTGCAAATGTGCTGTAATGATGCTCACAAAGGTGTCCTCTGATCTGTAATGTAGTGTGGTTGACATACATATGCATTTCTTTATTTTGAACTTGCTTACCTATGTATGTTGATGTGACATGATTGCACATTGCTGTGTATGTGTGTTTTGTACATGCCCAATGTTCTGGACATCATCAGTCCATCTGTTCATTTGACAAACATTATTATTTTGTTTAAATGGATGTCTGTGTGTCTTTTATAGCACTATGTGTGCTTTACACATGCATTTGTATTGTGTCACCTGTTTTACCATGATGTGGTTCCAGGTTGTCCACCTAACTCCCTCCCACCTTAATATGTCTCTAGTGTTTATTGCAGGTATGTTTGCCTTTACCAATACTACTGTTTATTGCCAATGATTAATTTGAAAGTATGAACATGTGCCAAATATGTGGGTATTTTACAATGTGGGACAAGTGCACACAAGCTGCTAGCTAATGCTTGCAATACATCCTTTTTCCCATTCTACTTGTGTGTTACCCACTGTACTTTTTTCACATCCATGGGCACATCCTGCTATATTCAATATTCTGTCCTGTTACATTTTTTAACCTATTATTGCATGTTATTGGTCTGTGTGTGCGTGTATTGACCTTGAGTTCATGTAAATTCCATTTATGCCACTGACACACATACATACACATGTAGAGCTGCATGTTGCCTTTGACATAACATATGGGTATAACATACACATATTTGGTTGTGTACACCTACTTGTGTATGTATCAACTTTGGCTGACCTTCTGGAGTACTTCTGCACTACTTGGCACTGGGCTTGGTTGGTTGCTTTAAAATGCATGATCATAGGTTTGTCTCTGTCCTTTGGCGATATGTACCATTGCTTGACCTGCATTTGCTCATCTGTGATATTGCTTGGCTAACACTGTTGATGACCTAATTGGATATATGTATATTTATCTATTGTGTACTGTGATCCAAATGTATTACCTTTGAACACACATGTACCATTGGTCATACACATCCAGTTACGATAGTCACATATTATGCAACATGTGCTAATGTGATAATACATAACTAGATTTTTTTTCTGCATTTCACCATGCCTGGTATGCATCCCCAGCCTGTTTGACAACCTTTCATAACATGTGCTGTCCAGTGTGCTGTTTGTGTAACTAACCTGTCCATACTGTTTTCCCAACCTTTGTCTATCTTGTGTTGTGCTATTTGTTCTATGAATATACCTGCTGTGCTTACCTTCATCTCTTCTCTCCCTGGGTTTACGTTTCTTTCCATTCTTTAAAAAAATAAAAAACGGGGCCTATTCCAACCAAACAAAATATGCCCATGCCCCTCTGACTTTTCCTAAGATTTTCCTATTCCAGCATTCCTCTTGTTTGTCTCTCTTCTTCACCTGTACCCAACATCTTCCTGTTTATCTCCCACATTCTTTGGGTCTGTGTGTTACTTGTGTTCCCCACACAGGTCCTGATCCAACTGTTATCAACTGTTAGCTATGGTGAAGGCGCTGTGGATGCCCTTCACCTTTATTTATTTATTTTATTATTAGGAAATTTATGGGTTCTGTCAGAATCCATAAATTCAAGTCAATATCTTTTTATGATACATGTATTATGTAGATATCTGCAGCTGTCTCTTATTTTTATGCAAAGAGTGATGTGACTATATATGTATTGTAAATAGCCTTGCAGCTTTGGAGCACGTACTATAAGTTAGTGGATGGCATACAGACATACCTGTGATTGTCAAATATGTTTTGTGTGTACTCCTGCAAATTTCTGTTTGGGATACTTTGCAATTTTAGTGTGTGTGTGTGTGTGTGTGTGTGTGTGTGTGTGTGTGTGTGTGTGTGTGTGTGTGTGTGTGTGTGTGTGTGTGTGTGTGTTGTTTTTAGGTTGTCATTATGGAGTCAGTAACATTCCGTAGTTGTCCATAAAGTTACTTTATAGATTTTACCTTTCAAAACAACTATCAGGATTCTTTATTTGTGGTATGTTTCTATTTGTTTAATGTACAATGTTATTGGACAACTATTTATAATACTTATGAATTACTTGTGCATTTTTATAGTGCACTGCTGGAACTGTGGTACTTCATTGTGTGCTGAGGTATTTGGAGTTACTTATTATATATGAGCATATTACAATGTTATCCACAAGTGTTGTACTGAGATCAGAGTAATGCACTGGATTCCATGAACATTACTGAATCCAGCCCCAGGGAATACTAAATAACTAAGTAACATATTCATATAAACAATCTTTAAATTGTTAAATTAGGATGAAAAGACAAAATATGTATATTTAAAACGCTGTTCAAAAATCACAATCTGGCAATTAAAATTTTCAAATAACACACAATAGACACATTCTTATTGATATCTGGAGTGTGACAGGCATCCAGTTTCAGCTGTCACAAAAGATACTTAACTTTTATTATCTCCTCACAGAGACCCCCCCCCCCTTTAGATTCAGAGTTATTCCTTCCAATATAATAAAATTTTATCTTTTGAAACCTATGTAGTTAATAGAATGTTTATGGATGATGTTCTTAACATATTTTCTTTTAATACCATACATGCTCAAGTACATTCCCCTAACATCCTCCCTGTTTTTCCTGTATAAGAGGCCAAACAACAATGGTATGAAGCTGCATAAACTGCTCCCTTTGATGTACAAGTGTTATATCCATTGTGTTTAACCGCGACTTGTCCAAATTTAAATCTGTCACCCAGTAAAATATAGCTGCATATGTTGCAACTATTACATCTGAATGCCCCCATCTTTACCTTTATCATGGGGCATGACCTCTCCAAAGTTCTTAATATTTGTCCGTCTCCTGAAGTTAAGTGTTACTCTAAGGAGAAATAATTTACTCAAAAAGATGTCTAATTTAAATATTTCACAGTTCTTCCTTATGATATCTGTAGCAACACGACTATTAATAGAAAAAGTACTAATGAAATTCTTACAATGTCAGTTGGTATTGCGTGTTGCTGCCATTGTATTAGTGTCATTGTCCCTAGAATGGGCATGTGGATGCATTTTTTTTTGTATATGCCTAACATTTCATTCCTGATCTTTTCTATTGATGACTTGGAGTAAACTCTGCCCATAAGCATTTGCTTCAAGTTAGAATGTTCCTGAAGCAATATATTTTCATCTGAAATCATTTACATCATCCTAACAAACTGGCCTTTAACTATACTTTTTTGTTATTAAAGAGTGAAAGCTGTTAAAGAATAAAAATGTGTTGGAATGTGTGGATTTGAAAAAACTAGTGGACTCAATTTAATATAGCAATAACCCACGCCTGGGTGTGGGTAATGCTGGATTTACCCACGGTTGGCGTGGTTTGGTCCCGAGTTAAGCCGAGGGACAAAACAAAGACAACCGTGGGTAAATCCAGCATTACCCACATCCAGAAGTGGGTTATTGCTATTATACAATGACATTATTTTGCTAACATTTTCATACTAATGGGGACATATGTTGATCTCCCTTATTGCTTCAGCCTATATTTTTCACATATGCAAGGCACATGTCGATGTGTATGCTCACCTTCCTCTAATGTACCACCATTGTAATGCAGGTGTACTGGGACAATATAACATTATGCCATCATGTTGAGTATCATTCACATACACTGGGATGTACACACGAGGTGGTGGCAACTGAGTAGATTCCACCGATGTTTGTTTTTGGTTGTGTGTTGTGCATTTGTATGCTATCTGCCTATGCACAGGCTTGCATTCATTAGGTTTGATTATTCATATGCTATTTCATACTGTGTATGTATAACCAAGTTTCTTGTCATTGGTGTGGATATGTGTGATGAGCCTTCTTCATATTTGGCTTATATGATATTTCTTCATTTTACACATCTATGTCGCATGCCTGAACATCATCTGTTTTGCTTCTGGCATGGAATGAATTCTTTAACATATATGGATCCCATTTCTTTTGTTTTTGTGGGTGTATACTTATTGGTTTGCACAAAGCCACATCACTGTTTTGCAGCAGTACTACTGCTGCAAAAGAGTAATGCCAGAGCACTACATTTTGGCACTGTTCTTTGTTGTTTACTTATAACAAGTATGGCTGGAGGATCTAATCTGCCTCCCCACTTGCTGGTCCTTAATTTCCTTGACTGGATATTTTCAGACATGCTGTTTGCTTGACTTGCACTTGCACTGCAAACAGCCTTATGGGCGATGGTGTTTGATGTCCATTGTGTACTGGGATGACAGCACTCCACATTTAGTGATCTATGACTCATGTCTACCATCAGTCATACTCTTGTTGATATGACTGCCACACAGTTTGCTACATCTCAGCACTAAAAACACAAAACAGTCAGCTCGAGGTAGGTGGAAAAAAATGAACCTAAAAACAGAAATCCTCACACTTCACCAAACTTGCAACAACAAAATAACATCTAATTGAACACTTTCATTTATTAATATTGAAAGATATCAGCAGATTATGACAGAACAAACCACGTCTTATAGAACATAATTACAAGTCCCATAATTGTCAATCAAACAATTTATTATTCCAAACAACCAAGATTCACATTATAAAAATAAATAAATATATAAATAAATAATGGGCAGGATTCACGAAAGCTTGCACGGAGTCTAAGAGTAGTGTAAGACTCCATGCAGCCTTCGCGATCCAGGAACAGCCCTAAAGTCCGTGTAAGAGACCAGCTAAAACGTCTCTTACATGGAGTGGGCGTGGATATGCTAATCACCTCACTTGCAGCCGAATAGCATGCAAATGAGGTAGATTAGCGATCCAGGAAGCCGAAAGCAGCCCTTGTAAGAGCCGTTTTAGCTGCAGAAATGTACTCAGTTGACAACTGAGTACGTTTCTACAAAAAACACAATGGAGCCATGTCAGCTCCAAATAAAGGGTGCATATGTGTCAGGCAGCATGCCAATGGTCAAATATGTGGCCATTGGCAAGGTACCCCGATGCAAATCTGAGAAATAATTATTTTTTTTTTCGGTGATCGCCGGTGTTTAAACGCAGCGCAGCCCTGCGCAAACGGGCTGCGCTGTATAAAACATTAAAATAAAGGTTATAAACCCACAAATGTGGGTTTTATGCAATACATGGCTTTACAATGCAGGGACCAGCAGACCAAAAACAACATGGCCACCGTTTAGTGGTTGCTAAGGGGGGAAGCTGAGTCTAAGACATGTAACTAAGCATTAGTAGACAATATGATGCAAATGAGTGTTAGGATACTGAATTCCACTGTCACATAGCAAATGAGCACATTTTGAGTAGTGTAAGAGTTAGATAAGGGGGAGGAACAGAGTAGGAGATAGGTGACATCATAGGGGGGAATGGCAGAAAGAAATGCAGTTCATTGGAGGTCAGTGTTACATGACAGATGTCAGACACATATCATGGAAAGAGGAGTGCCACAACATAAGCATGGGAAAGTCAAGAAATGGAAGGTGTACACTGTTGCCTACACCAAAGTTTCTTGCTGGGCGTGCATGCGCACGTGCGCGCACTATAAAGCACGAGTAGGACAGTATGCGCGCGTGTAAGGCAGACTGAGCATGTGGGAGCATGTTGGTAGATGTTTAACACTGTTTGCACAGGTGTGCGCGCGTTTTAACCCGAATAAGCAGATTCTGAACCATGTAAGCATGTGTGCGCGTGTGTAAGTCACTGTGAGCGTGTTTCTGCTGGTATGTACGCTGCTCCCCCCTGAGGAAACAGAAAGGAAAAAGGAAGCAACATAATTTGCAGGAAGCTAGCAGGGAATACTGCTGGAGCTAGCAGGTGAAAACAATTAGAAGCAGGCAATTACACAGGCAGAATAGTAGCCCAGCCCAGCACTTAAAACTCTGCAAACAACAGTGCAGAATGTTTCTCTCAAGAGACACTGCAAGACAGGAGTAAGCTATTAGAAGTGAAAACTGAAAAAGCTGAACTCAGAGCAGAAATGTTAGGGGCTGCCATAGCTGTCATAATGAGACATAGGCGACTTGCTGAGGGTGGTGACAATGCAGATGGTGCCAGACAACCCACAGTGAGGAGACAGAGAAGAGTGTACAGGCCCAGGGTCACCTACCATGGGTTACATGAGCTGGAGATAGTAGAGTGCTATAGAGTGGACAGAGACCACCTGCAGCAAATTTTCGAGCTGTGCAGGCCACGCCTCACACACAGAACCAACAGAGGGGAACCCATCCCAGTGGAAACCAAGGTATGTGTTGGCCTAAGAATACTAGCAACAGGTACCTTCCAAAGACCAACTGGTGATATGATGGGGATATCACAGGCATCAGCCTCCAGGGTACTGCACCAGTTCCTGGATGCCATGTCAGCACATGTCGGTGATCATGTATATTTCCCCAATGCCCGTGAAGTATTGGCCAGCAATATGCGTCTCTTAAAGCAAATAGCAGAATACCTTGAGGTAGTGGGTGCAATAGACTGCACGCACATACGCATCAAAGCACCAGCCGGTGAGCAGGGTAGGGCCTACATTAACCGCAAGGGCTTCCCCTCCATCAACTGCCAGATCATGTGTGATGCCCAGGGCATAATAATGAATGTGTGTGCTGGCTACCCTGGGAGCTACCATGATTCCCACATCTGGCATTTGACGCAGCTGTACTAGACATTTGCCAATGGGGACATCCCACACGGACACCTAGTGGGGGATGCAGGTTATGCACTGGAGCCGTGGCTGATGACACCCATCAGAAACGCACATACACCTGAACAGGAGCGCCATAATGAGGCACACGCACAAACACGTAATGTAATAGAGCGTGTGTTTGGGCTGCTCAAGTCATGGTTCCGGTGTCTGGACACATCTGCTGGAGCCTTGCAGTACACACCAACTACATGTACCCAAATTGTCATGGTATGTGCTATCCTACATAATATGATCTTGCAAAAACAGCTGCAGCAGGACCAGCATAGGGCTGGGCCAAACAGCCCCCAACCATTGCTAAGGCCATCACAGGCAGAGCATGACTCGGAGGAGGAACAACCTGAGCGTGCCCCAGTAGGCAGAAGGAGGCATGCCCAGTATGCCCTGGCCTTGGCAAAGAGGCAACGCATAGCACATACACTGGCTCAGTAGGAACCCTGGGAATGATACCCCCTCTGACTCACTCAAATAATAACAGGGATGCCTAAAATGACATGACCTGCTCACAAACATGTACAGGGAGTGTAATATGTGCATCCGACAGAGGTAGCCCTGCAGCACCACCTGAGGCATGAATGCCATGTGTTAAGTAATGTAACACCATGTACTATATGCACACCTGAGGACCATGACTAACATCCTACCCTCACCAAGCAGCATGCCACAATATGACAATGAGATGATCAATTGCAATAATTGGCTGAAGTATTGCAGTTAGTCAAAGGGGATCCAATGTGTGCCAGCCTGGGATGACATGCTGAGCATGACATGATGCTCCACCTGCTAGGACTGGTGTGCACCTATCAGTGCAGGCCATATGGATACTGGCAAAGGCTGTTGTTACCCACAGCGTGCCCTGAATAGGTAAGGCTCAAAGCACACACCTACCTCCATAGGTATCAGAAGGGATAAGAACCTAGATGTAATGCTACCCAATGCCAGAAGTCTAAACAGCAAGATGCATGCAGGCTAAACTCACCCAGTATGGAGAATGTTGATATCTGTGCTGTAACAGAAAACTGGGTCAAGGCTCACAACAGCACCCTAACACTACCAGGTTACACCTCATACTGTGCTGTACAGCCTCAAAACATGGAACAAGCTACAAAAGGAGGGTGACTAGCAATAATTGTCAAGGATAACCACACCCCCATGTTGGTACCACAACAAGAAGCAGCATGGACTAGCCATGGTCAAGTAACAGTGGCTAAAATTGCCTCCCAGTTTATAGCCTGCTACAGACTACCGTCACAACACCAGGAACTGCACCTGGCCTATGTTGGAATACATGAATATATCAAGTCCTCCAAACCACATTATATTGCGTGACTGAAAATACTCAGACATAGACTGGGAGCATTATACTAGCCCCAACACTGTAGGACAAAAGTTCATAGACTCCATAAACCAAAATGCCCAGGAACAACGTACCACTCCCACAAGAGGGGTAAGCATACTGGATGTGATAATCAGCAACATGGGTACTGGATGGCAAGATGAGAAGTGTATTGCTCACTGGTAAGACCAGACCATAGAGTAATCACACTGGATATACACATCCTGACCACAGTCCCTGGCCAGAAAACCACAGTGAAAAACATGTGTAAAGCAAAAGTTGCACTCCTCCAAACTGATGTGGAATCCATTAAAGACCCTGTGCAGGTGCAAAATATGGGCCACACCTCAGAACCTGTTATGCAGGCATTCCATGAACACTGCCAGGAATGCTTGGATTATGCAATCCTAAATTAAAACAAGACACAATGCCATACACGCAGGCATCTTGCATGGTGGACTCCAGCCATTACCAAACCATGCAAGAGAATGAGGAAGCTACTACATGATAGAGCAAACATAAACAATGAAGTAATCATTGATCAGTAGTATGGCAATAAAATATGTCCACACATACAATCCACTAAGGCCAGCTACAACAAGTTGAATCTGTGAATCTTGAGGCAATGTTACACCTGCCCCAAGTACACAGACAACCCTCAACTCCCCCCAAGAAATACAAATATATGTGAGAGATGCAACTATTTATCCAAACTGGAGGCTGAGCTCCCTCAACTCAGTATTCCCAAAACTAGTCAGGAGGAGAAGGTAACCACACACACCACAAACCCAGTCCCACATAGACCTATGACAACTGCAAACCAAAGACATAAACACAGAAAAACATTCCCGGAGGCCCGTATTACAAACACACAACACCAACAGAGGCCTCCAAAGCAGACACCCAATCAAACAACCTCCAAACATAGCACATGCAACACATAGTACACAAAGCTGGTGTGCCAAACAGTCACAGTCAAGAAGGAGAAACAACATGCCTGATACAGTTGTAATAGGTGACTCCATAGTGAGACACGCTGCTGTCTCGCACACCAGACTGAACAAGGGAAAGGGTACAGTAAGCTGCCTGTAGGCTGCAACAATACGCCACATAACACAAGTATGCAGGTCACCCCAAAGCAAGTAGAAATATGATGCAGTCATAGTCCATGCTGGTGTGAATGACCTGAGATGTATCTCCCCGGACTACATGAAAAGAGACATAGATGAGCTCACTGATTATGTAGTCCAGGCCGGTATGACACTGACCGTTTGCAGCATCCTACCCTCACCAAGAATGATGCCATAGTACAAACACAGAATGATCAGTTATAACAAGTGGCACAATTACTGGTGTCATTCCAAGGGGATCCAATGTCTGTCTGCTTGGGATGCCATGCTTGACAAGCCACTCAGCTGTTCCAGGGATGGCTTGCACCTGTTACCCCTGGGCGTCTGGATATTGGATAAGGCTTTTGCCACCTCCATAGAGCCTTTTGTAAGCAAGGCTGAAAAGACTAACCCACCACCCTAGAAAACATAAGTGGAAAGAACATAAGGGTAATGCTGACCAATGCCAGATGTGTAAACCTCAATATGCATGCTCCCGAGGCCCTCCTCAGTATGGAGAACATCGATGTCTGTGCAGTGACAGAAACCTGCTGCAAGCCTCCTGACAGCACACCAGCACTACCAGGTTATACCACATATCATGTGTTATGGCCCCAAAACCTGGAACAAAACACAAAAGGAGGGTGAGTATCCATATTCAGCACAGACACCCATACGTCCAGGTAACTGACAATGCACAAGGCATTGGAGTCCACCCATGTGCAACTAACCATAGGCAAGACTGCTGTACAGTCTGTAGCATGCTACAGACCACACTCTCACACACAGGAACCCCACCCAGCCATCCTGAAGACACTGGACAGTATGAATGTCCCACCAAATACCAAACAAGGTACTCACAAATTACCACATAGGTGGTAAACCATTATGTATGGAAGGAGTAATCAGGGACCTAGGGACACACGTGGACAGTAACCTGTTATGTGACACTCACATTGCCAATGTGGCTAGGAAGACTGTCTATATTGCACACCGTATCATGAAAGGATTCACATCTATGTCAACAGAGGTCATTGTGCCCTATACTGTTCTCTTATCAGACCCATAATCTAGTACAATGCCTCATTTGGGATGTACCTTACCTGACACCTGCAGCAGTTAAAAAGACCTCAAAGGTACCTCACCAAGAGGATAAAGGGTCTCAAATATATGTCATATGCTGCCTGGCTGTAGACACCCCAGCTGAATGCAGTCACATACTGCCTACACAGAGGCATTGTATGTCTGTTGTACAAGGCCATGTCCAACACAGGAGTAATGGACATGCTCCACCCCAGAAAACTCAAAGCCATCGGAGCTGTGAGAGTGAGAGATGTCAACCTCAACACATAATGAAATAGGATGTGATGGAGGGACAGATACATAACCCAGAGGCTCCCCACACCCTGGAACAGAATCCCACTCCATGTTAGGCAGAGCCCCTCACTGACACTCTTCAACAGGAATCTTGCCAAGTGGATGGATGATCGTAGATTTACACTGGGGTCTTCACTGTGTCACGTCCAGACAGAGGCACAGCAAAGCAAATCATAAATGGCCATAATATTCAAATAGCAAGGGGTGGCGAAAGCCACACACACTCTGGCTAGGCTTACAAATGTCCTAAGGTGGATAGCCTAGTATGAACCTATGAACCTATGAAGATACAAATTGTACAGGACACTAAGGATAATCCCAAGGCTTCCTCAACTGATGGTAGGAACCATGTTGGGAATTCACAGATATGCTCTGAATCACACAAATATTACAAACAACATACCAAACACACACACATATTGCCAACATACATCCTGACAGGTGCAGTGCAAACACCCCCCCCCCCCCAGAATGCAAAATATCTATTCCCAGCAGACTGTTGGCCCCCTGACATTGCAGATGCTGAGGTAACAGCCAACATCTACAAAGCAAAACACACAGCAGCAATGGTATGAGATGGTGTCCTGGGCTGAATCCAACATGGACTCCAAGAAGAATGGAATGCCAAATCACACTACTGCTCAATGTCAGCCTTACCACAGGATATGTACCCAAAGAGCAGTGTACAGCAACAGAGGTTGTTCTCAACAAAGGTGTTGCCAAAATGGATACTGAAAACTACCACCCCAGAATCCTGAGAAGCTTGGTCTGCACAGCTATGGAAAGGATCAGCATGTACCGCAGACTTAAAGATATTGGGGACCTACTGACACCGGACTCTACCCAGTGTGGCTTTCTTAAGTGCAGATCCTGCCCCTAAACATGTTTGACTCATTTGAAACAGTCATTAAGGTCATTGATGAGGGCAATGTGGTCCACACAGCGTAGCTGGACCTTGCAAAGGCTTCCATACAATACCCTATGTGTTCATTATAGATATGCTCACCAGCTTAAATATAAACCCCTATGTCAGTAGAGGGGTTGCAAACCAGACCAAGGACAGAACTGACATGGTCAGACATGCTGCAGCCATGTCAGACTACAAACCAGATATAACTGGCATCCCACAAGGCTTGGTCCTGGGACCTCCCTCGTTTGGTATATATGTCCCATAGGTACAGGCCAACATGGAAGGACTGTGTCTGAACATGTTTGCAGAGGACTACAAACTGCCCACCATATCTGACCCTCCAGCTGACACAAGCATCCCACAAAAGGGACACATAGAAACAGACAACTGGTGGCATAGCCATGTCAGCAAGCTAATTGCAGAAAGGTGTATAGTCAACCCCCGTGGATATACAGTAAGTGCCCACCAATTACCACATAGGTGTTAACCCATTACATACTTAACATGTAATGAGAGACCTGGGGACACAAGGTGATAGATATCCTGTATTGGACAAACATGTGGCTGTACTGTTTACAGAAACATACCATATACCCACCTAATCATGAAGGTTGTCAGATCTGGATAAGGGGAGGTCATTGTGGCTCTGCAGTCATCCTTCATCAGTGTCACAATTGACTACAATAGCCCCTGTGGGATGTACCTCAGCAGACACCTCCATCAACTGTAAAGTCCCCAACAGTACCTCACCAGGAGTATCAAAGAGCTTGAACAGATGCCATGTGTTGCCTGATTAAACAAACTGCAGCTACACACACTGCCATACTGCCCACCCAGAGGCAAGCTGTGCCTGATGTATAAAGCCATGTCCAAGCTGGAATCAATAAACATGCTGCACCTTGTACAATCTGAATGGCAGTGAGCTATGCGCATGAGAGACCTGAACCCCAGCACTGACATACATAGGACAAGCTGTACTACATGATCCATAACACAGAAGCCACCCCCACTCATGAGTAAACTCCCAGTACAGGTTATCCATAGAGTCACTCATCGATTCTCCTCAAGAGGAATCCTGATGAGTGGATGGGAGATGGTAGGTTTACCCTGGGTATCACTGTTATGTCACAGGTAGACGGAGGCACAGTATACTAACCATGACATATGTCATGGCAAACTCCACTTACAATGTGTGTCGAAGGACAAACACACTCTCCAACTAGCATTAGAAATGGCCTAAGGCACATCGCTAGTGTATGCAAATGTACACCTATGTTGTGGAATACATTACAAATGTTGAACAAGCCTGGTTTAAGTAGTTCATATCTGAACATAATGCAACATGGTCAGATGTGCACAACTGGCCCCTAACCAGGCTGTTGTGCTCACTATGGAACTGTAAAGCAGTGATAAGACTAAAGCCCAGGATACTGTCCACCACAGTGAAAGTACTGAACCAGTACACTATACGGTACTGCAATGTTAGGTCAGTATGAAAGGATGTTGACAATTGTATGCAAAGTATCCCATGCAAACCCTGCAGGCACAGTATAATCCCTGTTGTGTTCATACACAAAGCAGTTGGACAGTAACTACACAACATGACACACAACACACAACCATAAATGGGAGATATTTGTTGAAGTTCACACTCATTCACAAATGTGGTGGGCTGCAGAGTTCAACATATGGAAAGCTCACACTGGGCATGCTCGCACACTTTGATAAATGAGACATATGTCAGACAACATACCATGGGAAGGCTGAACTGGGCATGCTCACACACTTAGGCCAAATCTCAGTTTAGCAGTTGGCCACACATATCTGGTATTTGTACGTGTTATTCCATGAACCAACCACATTACAGCAATCTGCCCAGTGCACACAGTTAAATGACTACAGAGACATACGTGATATAGTGGATCCCTGCCATATGCAAACATCTTCCACAGATACACAAGTTGTTCATACAAACAGGGAATGCTATGGCAATAAAGACCTGCAAACAGTCTATCAGCAACAAATAATGTGCATTTGACAATTAAACATATGGGTGTAGAGGTCAACACTAGGCTGTTTGCCCTAGGGAATGACAGCTTAGCCAGAGTGTGCTTGGCGTCTGCCTCCCCAGTACAGTAGGCTACTGTGCCACTGTAAAGGAGGTCACATAAGGCACCATGTGAGGCTAGTGTGCTGTGCCTCTGTCAAGCAGAGACACAGTGGAGATCCCAGGGTTTGAATTTGCTAAGCCACAGCCATGTTGTTGGTGTGTGCTGGAAGAGGGTTGCTGAGGACCTCTAACAGTAAGTGGGTGTCAATAACAGACTGAGGGGAGCCTTATCTGTATTGTCTGGACAATTTCACTGTCAACACTGTGTCGTGATGATTATGAGGGATTGAAGTGTTGTGCCGGTACTGTTCAGAGATGTCCTCCCTCTGTGGGCTACTGCTCTGCAATGTATTAGCTCACTCTGTCTGTTGGACAGCTCATATATGGCTGGTGTACATGTGACAGGTGTCCTGTTGTGAAGCAGTCATGGGTATATTTGGGATAGCATGATCAATGCAAACCTTCCACATGCTCATAGAATGCAATTGTCAAGGATTATGCAGAGTGGCCTGTATACTCCCCCAGCATGGGTCCTTTGAAGTCTTCAACCCCGGTCTTCACAAGTGTAAAGTCTGCTTTTGATAAATACAGTTTGTTTGCAGTGACAACCTTGCCTGGGGGTGGGGATGGGATATGGATGGCCAGGGAAAGATGGGTATAGTCAGATATCAACAATGGTGGTCTACCTCTGGTGTGGAAAAGTGAGTACCCATGTTGTAGATGGTCAGGTGCAATATGTATTCCCCCTTGTGGCTGTGGTGAGTGGTTCTGCCATAGCACATGGACTCACAAATTGTAGTGGCTGTAGGGTAATGTTGTAGAGGCCTGAGTAGTTCCCACACACAATATGCCTGTACGTGACGTTAACAACTGGAATGGTGTATGTGAACACCTGCATATCTTGGCACTGTTCCCAGGGAAGCAAAGTGTGTGTCCTGGATGTGGGAGGGGTGGTCAGGACTGGTTGTGTTGTGTGTTACAGGTCCTGTGGTCATGAAGCATGGTATAAAACATAACCTGACAGTGCGATGTGCATATCTGACCCTGACGTAGGTGGCTGCAAATGCATATATATGCTATCCCCCACCTGACAGGTAGTACTAGATGTACATACCTCTGTAGAAATAATGATGTCAGCACCCTATAAATACTGCAGGTGCAAAACAAATACCCAGTAATTTGGATAGTGCGCTCTGCTAATGTGTCTCCCTCAAGGGTCATAATCTAGTTAGGTAGGGGTTTGAATCCTGGAAATGATGGGTGAGTGAGGTAGGTGTGTGTAAGGGAAATGTCCCTTTTGGCAACTGGGAAAACACACTACAGGATGCATATTTCCCTTTCTAAACACTGATGATATCAGCACGCTATAAGTAAAGCAGGAGAAGGGAAACCTCCCAGAAATGCGAATAGTGCACTCTGCTAATGCGTCCGTCTCGAGTGTTATAACATAGTTAGGCAGGGGTTTGAGTCCTGCAAATGCTCAGTGTGTGTGCAAGTCTGCATGAAAAAAATATCCCTTTTGGCAACTAGGAGAACACACTACAGCATGCACATTCCCCTTTCTAAACACTGATGATGTCAGCACCCTATAAGTACAGCAGGAGAAGACAAACCTTCCAGTAATGCGAATAGCGTTCTCTGCTAATGCATTTGTCTCGAGTATCATGATTAGTTAAGTAGGGGTTTGAGTCTTGCAAATGCTCAGTGTGTGTGTAAGCCTGTATGAAAGAAATATCCCTTTTGGCAACTAGGAGAACACACTACAGGATGCACATTCCCCTTTCTAAACACTGATGATGTCAGCACCCTATAAGTACAGCAGGAGAAAGAAAACCTCCCAGTAATGTGAATAGCACACTCTGCTAATGTGTCCTTTTCGAGTGTCATAACATAGTTAGGTAGGGGTTTGAATCCTGCAAATGCTCAGTGTGTATGGAGAGGGTTAGTGTGTGTGCAGGTCTGTATGAAAAAAATGTCTGTATTGGCAACTAGGAGAACACTCTACAGGATGCACATTTCTCTTTCTAAACACTGATGATGTCAGCACCCTATAAGTACAGCAGGAGAAGAGAAACCTCCCAGTAATGTGAATAGTGCGCTCTGTTAATGTATCCACCTCCAGTGTCATAACATAGTTAGGCAGGCGTTTGAATCCTGCAAATGCTCAGTGTGTGTGGAGAGGGTTAGTGTGTGTGCAAGTCTGTATGAAAGAAATATCTCTTTTGGCAACTAGGAGAACACACTACAGGATGCACATTCCCCTTTCTAAACACTGATGATGTCAGCACCCTATAAGTAAAGCAGGAGAAAGGAAACCTCCCAGTAATGTGAATAGCGTGCTCTGCTAATGCATCTGTCTCGAGTGTCATAACATAGCTAGATAAGAGTTTGAATTCTGCAAATAGCAAGTGCATGTGGGAGAATGAGAAAGTAGTGTGTGTGTAATTACATGTGTGAGAAAGCTGACCCTTTTGCCAACCAGTACAACACACCAGCTGCTGCATATTCCAATCTCTACACAGAGATGATGTCAGCACCCTACAAGTACAGCGGAAGAGGGCAAATCTCCCAGTAATGCAAATAGCATGCTCTGCTACTGCGTCTCTCACTACTGTCATAGCACAGTTAGTTATGGCATTGGATTCCAGACATGCCACGTGTGTTTTTGTCACACAGAATGCCCATGTGTGTGGGTTGTTGTTCACAATAATGCATGACATCAATTAAAACAGTAATGGCAATGGACACAGATGATGTATGTGTGTGCCAAATACACATATGTACCTGTGACCTTCAATAGTTACCAAGTCTGACGCCTGCCACATGTGAATACATGGTATTTGCATTGGATAACATTATGACTGCGGTCTTCTGTGTGGGTGCTGCATGTGGTATGTGTATATACAGTGTGATATGTAGATGGTATCAACCTAGCAGCGAGGGTACACATCTGGTCTGGGGCATATAGTCTACATGTTGTTGATGAACAGGTGCTGCATGTTTTCACCTGTTGTGGGAGTGGTAACAAGTTGTTCCATAGCAATGCAATGACTACATGCTAGGAACCTTTCAGCTAGGGTGTTGTAGCTACAGTAATTCATCAGCATTCAGTAATACGTCAGCATTCCTGGTGAGGGTATGATGCCAACCAAGGTCAGAGTCATACTAGCCTGTGCCACATGCTCAGAGAGCCCTTCCATGTTCCCTATCATGTAGTCCAGGGAGGTACATCACAGGTCAGCCATAGTGGCATGGACAATGACTGAGTCATATGTGTCCATGCCTCTGACTGACCTGTATGCTTGTGTTATGTGGTGGACCATAGTGCCCCACGGGCATATCACTGTGACCTTCACCTTGTCCAGCCTGGTGAGCATGACCTCACTGTACCGGACAATAAAGGTACCTAACACAACTGTAGCAGGTGTGTTGTCTAGCCGTACAGGCTGTGACTGTTTGGCACACAGGATTTGTGTGCTATGTGTTATGCGTGATGTGTTCTGGCATAATGTATGCCTGTATGTCAGCTGCAGAGGTGTTTGCCGCTCAGGCAGGATGCTATTCTTAGGCTCCACGAATGGCCCAGTGTGTTCACGTGCTTCTATTGCTGTCAGTGTAGGTCTACATCAGACTGATATTGTAGTCACTGTAGTATTTCATGCCACCTGACAGGTTATGCCAGTACTGGGTTCAGAGTGCTTAGTCCCCAGTTTGGCTATGTGGTTCCATCTCATACATGTGTTGTACATCCATGTGTAGGGGAGAGGGTTGACTGTGTACATGTGGCAGCTGTGACATTGCCACATGACCCACATATTCCACAACTGTACCATAGAGGTGACTGACAACTGACCTTTGCACATGCCACCATAGTATTGTGATTGCCATGGTGATTAACAGCACATAGGGCCAATGGGGAACAAGGTACATAGGTTCATAGGTTCATAGGTTCATACTAGGCTATCTGCCCTAGGGCATTTATAAACCGAGCCAGAATGTGTTTGGCTGTCGCCATCCATTGTAAATTTATCTTGCTATGCCCTTTTTCGAGGTTAGTATACTGTGCCTCTGTCTAACAGTGACACAGAAGTGATACCCGGGGTAAACCTACGATATCCCATCCACTCAAGATTCCCCTTGAAGAGACTCAATGAGGGACTCTGCCTAACCTGGACTGGGATTTTATTCCAGAGTGAAGGGAGCCTCTGGGTTATGAATATGTCCCTCCAGCATGTCCTATTTATTTCAGTGCTGAGGTTCAGGTCTCTCAAGCGTGTAGCTCAATGGGATTTGGATATTCTGAGGTGCAGCATGCCCATTAATTCCGGGTTTGACATGGCTTTATACATCAGGCACAGATCACCTTTGAACAGGCGGTATGCCACTGAGTAGAGCTGGAGTTTCTTTAATAGGTCAGCATATGGCATCTGTTTGAGCACTTTGATCCTCTTGGTGAGGTACTTTTGGGGTCTTTCCAGTTGCTGCAGGTGTCTGGTAAGGTACATCCCAACAGGGGCATTGTACTCAATTATGGGCCTGATGAGGGATGAGTAAAGAGGCACGATGTCCTCCCCTGATCTAGATGTGAATCCCTTCATGATGAGGTGGGCTATATAAAATGTTTTTCTAACCACTTTGGCCACGTGGTTGTCAAATGAGAGATTGCTGTCAACTTGGGTCCCCAGGTCTCTAATTACTTCTTCTGTACTTAATGGATTACCACCTATGTGGTACTTTGTGGGCACTTTGTTTTTGCCGAAGGGGATGACTATACACTTTTTGGCATTCAGCTTGAGGCCATGGCTCTGGCACAAGTTGTCTGTTTCTATGAGGCCCTTTTGGAGGATGCTTGTGTTGGCTGGAGAGTCAATTATGGCGGTCAGTTTGCAGTCATCTGCGAATTTGGTCAGCCACAGTCCTTCCATGTTGGCCTGTACCACGGATAAATATATACCGAACAAGAGAGGTCCCAGGACTGAGCCTTGTGGGACACCACTTGTAACTGGTTTGGAGTCTGGCATGGCTCCAGCAATTCTAACCATGTGGATTCTGTCCTTGAGCCAGTGTGCAATCCATCTAGTGACATAGGGATTTATATTTAAGCTGGTGAGCTTCTCTAGAATGCCCGAGTGGGGTATTGTATCGAAGGCTTTTGCGAGGTCCAGGTAGGCTGTGTGGAACACCTTCCCCTCGTCAATGGCCTTGGTGACTGTTTCAAAGAAATCAACCAGGTTTGAGAGGCAGGATCTGCCCTTAACAAAGCCAAACTGGGTATGATCCAGTGTCTGTAGGTCCCCAATATCTTTATTTATGAGGTCCATGATGATCCTTTCCATAGCTTTGCAGACCAATCTAGTCAGGCTTATGGGGCAATAGTGTCCAGGATCTGTTGAGGCACCACATTTCTGTAGAGGGACCACTGTTGCTGTACGCCACTCTTTGGCCACATATCCTGTAGTAAGGCTGGGATTGAACAGTAGTTTTATGTTTGGGTGTAGCTCTTCTTGGAGTTCATGTAGGACACAGCCCGGGACACTGTCTGGTCCCATTGATGCAGTGTTTATTGCTTTGGAGAGGGCGGCTCTTACCTGAGCATCTGAGATGTCAGGGGGGCAGCACTCTGCTGGGATAAATATTTGCCCTTTCGGTGTGGAGGGGGGGGAGAAGTTTGCGCTGAACCTGTCAGCTAGGATGTTGACAATGTCTGTGGGTTTGGTGTTTCTATTGACATTTTGGACTACCTCTAAGCATATCTGGGAATTAACACCCAGGTTCCTAACATAACTAAAGAAAGCCTTGTGATTATCCTTAGTGTCCTCTGCAATTTTCTCTCGAAGCTGGCCTTAGACAATCTTATGAGTGCCTGTAGTTTTTTGCTAATACTGATCAGTGATGCCTTCCCTTTTTGGGATTTTGCTGTATCATTTAGTAGCTTCCTCCTTCTATTGTATAGTTTGTTTATGGCTGGGGTCCACCAGACAGGACGTCTGCCTTTGGAGGATTGGGTCTTGGTTTTATTCGGGATTGCATGATCCATGCATTCCTGAAGGTGTCCATAGAATGCGTTTATAGAGGAATCTGCGGTCTGGTCCATATTTTCCACAGGCCCAGGGGCTTTGAAGATTTCCACCTCAGTTTTGAGGAGTGTGTATTTGCTTTAGAGAAGTTGTTCACTGTGGTTTTCTGGGCAGGGGGTGGGGTCAGGATGTGAATATCCAGTGAGATTAGTTTATGGTCTGATCTTACCAGTGAGGGATTTTTATTTATTTTATTTTATTTTACATTTGTTGACCGGGCTGGTCTAGCTGGATACATGTCCATTTTCAGTAGAGGCCCGGGGAGATAAGCTCCACTTATAAACTTTACTGATGCTAAGTATAAAAACAGTTAAGAAATAAAATCTAATATAAAAAGTAATAAACAAGTGGTATAAAAAAGAAAGAAGTAATGGAGATAAGCTCCACTTAGAAATTATACTGATGCTAAGTTCAAAAACTGTAAGAACTAAGATTCTAATATAAAAAATAATAATAATTAAGTGGTATAAAAAGTAAGGGAGTAAAAAAGTCATAGTAGAACAAGATAGCAGGAAGGATACACTTCTGGTCTGGAGCATAGAGTCCCCATGTTGGTGATGATCAGGTCCAGTATGTTTTCCCTTCTTGTGGGAGTGGTAACAGGTTGTTCCGTAGCATTTGAGTTCATATATTCTAGGAATCTTTGGGCTAGGGTGTTGGAGCTAGAGTCATGCTCCCAGTCTATTTTTGGGTAGTTGAAGTCGCCCAATATAATGGTGTTTGGAGAGACCTTCATATTTTCCACTGTTCTCAGGAAGGCCGAGTGCGGTTCTTGGGTTTGGGAGGCTGGTCTGTAGCAGGCTATAACCTGAAAGGCAGTTTTACCCATTGTTAGTTGCACATGGATAGTCCCTGATGCTTGGTGCTTTGCCACCAACCTGGAGGTGTGGGTATCTTTGATGAATATCAATACTCACCCTCCTTTTGTGGTTCGGTCCAAGTTTTGGGGCTGAAAAGCATGGTATGAGGTATAACCTGGTAGTGCTGGGGTGCTCTCAGTAGCCCTGAACCAGGTATCTGTTACTGCGCAGATATCAATGTTCTCCATGCTAAGGAGAGTTTTGAGTGCATGCATCTTGAGGTTTAGACTTCTGGCGTTGAGTAGCATTACTCTTAGTTTCTTATCCCTTGTGATACCTATGAAGGTGGGTTTGTCATTTGAGCCTTGCCTAACAAAGGCACTATGGCGGTAGCCAGAGCCTTTGCCAATATCCAAAAGCCCAGGGGTGACAGGTGCAAGCCGTCCCTAGCGAAGCAGTTTGTTCAACAGAAGATGAGTATGTGAGGGTGTATTGCCTGTGAGTAGTTAGCAGTGGCATATATGACTGCTCATGTGGACAAATGCCAGGTAAGTCATATGCAATGTGTCACAGGCAACGTACATGTGAACAGGACAAACAGTGATGTTCTGTCAAGTGAGACATGGACATACATATAGTAAGCTATGCAGATGTCACTAGGAGTCCACAGAAGCTCTGTAACTATGCATTGCAGGTGGGATCAGTATTCCAGGGTAATTGCAAGCAAACATGCATGCAAACAAAGCTACAGTAGGCAGGGCTGCATGTAGTCCATTGTACAACAAACAAGCTGTACCACTTCCAGTAGGTAACACTGCAAATATGCAGGCACTATGCACATGTACATGGAAATACACAGGTCAGATGGCTAGGGTCCAGTCTCAGCGCACACAAGTGTACAGACCATGTACCGTCAGGATGTACAATAACTGGATGGAAACCCATGTGCTCATACCTGCAGTAATACACATGTCAAATAACAGACACTGAGCCTTCACTCAGTGGTTCCATACTTAGTAGGATGTATGCTACCTGGCCTGCCACCACAGTATCCCTGACATGTATGGGGACTCTCCCTCCTGTGACAGTTAGTTTTGTGTGTTGGGGCTGTCTAGCATGGTATGAGATGTGAGCTTGCAGTGCTAGGGTTTTCCTGTGTGTCCTGTACCAGTCGTGTAGTAATGCATACATATCAACATCCTGAAACATCCGCATTGCAGAGTCCAGTATGGGCAACATGCCACTTGCAGTTTACATGTCCATCATTGCGTATTAATACTTTTATTACCTTATCCCCTGTGCTACCTATGTATGTAGCCTTCTGTCGACATCCTTACCACCAGTATGCCAACATGTGCAGATGATTCACTATGGTACTTACCATGGGTGTAGACAACAGTACATGACAATCATACCCTTACTGCATCAGGCATGCTGTGATATACCCACAATTATTTCAGCACACAGTACTGTTAACAACATGATACTATTACTACACGTCTATGTAGTCACCCTGGGCATCAGCAACATGTTAACCTGTACCTGCACTGATGTTACAGATTGCAGGAGGTGGCACAGTTTCATCATATGCACAGGGTGTGAACTTCGTATGCCTGAGTCTGCCACTGATACCATCAATTGACATGTATGTGTATGTGTGTTGGTGAGGGACAGCAGTACAAAGTGGGGCAATGTTGATGCAGTGTGTGCGTGTATGCGGTAGCCCTAGGTGTTGTAAATTTGCATGTGTGTATGGATGCACACAGTTCCACCTCATGGCTGCCATATACTGGTGTTTGTGGACAGCCACAGACTTTACCTGCCAGGTCATACAGATCAGTGTCTCTGGCCACAGACACGGTACCTGTGCCTTGCAGGGGTGCTACGGACCATATCCGGTACCAACCCAGACTGGGTACTGTCATCAGAAGCAGGTGTTCGTTGACTGGACACAGATCCCTGTTGGTCCTGGCCAGAGCCACGTGCACGTGGTCTCCTGGGGCGGTCTGATGACAGCACAGACCCAGCATTGCTGGGGCTGCTGCTGGCACTATGGGGGTGGCCGCGGCCCTGTTGTAGTCCGCGATGACTGCCAGCTGCTGCTGTTGCTGGCATGCGCCCACATCGACGCCTCAACTTTCCACCATCGCACTGGCTCATGGACATGTAGTTGTGGAACCGGTCTAATATGTCCCCACAACATCTGTCTATGACATCGGTGAAATTACGGATGGCAGCCGCAATGTCATGCATACTGTCAGTCATGGCTGTGCGACATGCTGTCAGCTCCCTCAGACCCTGTCTGGTGTACTGTTCCATAGTGACTGTGCCTGCATGACAGCCCGAAACATAGCTGAGGTTGTAAGACCTATGTGGGCATGTCTGACAGGGGCAGTACGCCCACGGATGCTCCCACGAGAACCCCTGGACATCTGTCTGTGTGGTACCATCTCAAGGCCATGCCCATGGCTGCTATGTGGGGAGGCATGTGCCACAGATACCACATTACCCTGGTCAATGCCCACTGTATGCTGTCCATCACCTAGGGACATTGGTGACAAAGGGTGTATTGGCAGGATAACTGTGCGCATTGATGGGGTTGACAGCTGTGTACTGTCAATCGGCTGACCAATGATTGACCCTGGCATACCTTCCTGTGCCATTACACAGATGTCATCATTATCAGTACCCATGGCACCTGCTTCAGATTCCCTGCTGCATGACACAAGAGCAGCACCAGAACCTGTGGGAGGGAAACAGGAAACACAGTTTACAATGTCTACACAATATTACCAGTGATGCACACATCCACACATGCACAGGTCCAGACTTGCACATGTGCACACATGCACACATGCACACATGCGCACATGCACACATGCACACATGCACACATGCACACATGCACACATGCACAGGTGCACACGTGCACACATGCACACGTGCACACATGCAGAGGTGCACACATGCACACATGCACACATGCGCATGTGCACACGTGCACACGTGCACAAGCACACAGTTGCACACAGTTGTACACTACTCAGTATGCGAGATATCAACACACAGACACAGACACACCGGCATGCATACACAGAGCACTACTAAGTGAGCCTAATATTACTATTACTATCAGGACTAATAAAGGTATTGTTAATACACACTCACCAGCATGGATAGGCTGCATTGCTGTTACACCGGAGGGACCTGCAGAAGTGAGGAAACTAATGTCAGTGGGCACAACTGTGCCATTGTTACTGAGTATGATACAGGTCAGTAGTACAACAGTCGCCTTTCACAGGTCAGCTGCTGATATTGAGGATATCACACTTGCACATTAAATACTATAATGACAGCTACAAACCAAGGACACACCTCACACATGCATTAACTACCAGTGCACACAACAGTTAACTATACATATGGCATACTACCTGCACGCTCATAGTCTTGCTGCTGCGTGGCTCCAGCCTCCATCATAATGCATGTCTGCTGCTGTTGTTGTCATTGGCGTACTGGAGCCACTACACTCATGAGTAGTCCCTCCAGTCTGGTGAGTGAGGGATGTGTAGCCACCCCACCACCTGTGGCGACCTGTTGCCTGTGGATATCCGACGCACGCTGACGGACATTTCTGATTAAATCACTGCAGTGATGTTGTACCTGCTCATATGTCCTATTATGCGTGCATATGTCATTTACCCGACGGACCAGGTCTTGCCACAGTGCAGCCCTCTCCTGCTGATTCTGGCTGGTACGGGAAAAGAGTATTGCATAATCCCGCACCAGGCTCTGGTGTACCTCCTCATCCTCAGCTGTGGAGTAAGCTGGATTTCGCGGGTGAGCTATGTTCCTTAAAAAGGAAATAACCTGATATCAGCAATATATGTCAGCAGAATTTGGCACACATACTACACATGCTACTCGACTGTTATGATACGACATATCTCACATATATAGCATCTGTCTGTCTATTGGTAGATACACATGTAAATGGCCAGGTATCAGTGCTCAGCCAGCAACTGTGCAACAGTACCTGGCACACTCCATACGACATACTACCAAACCCCAGCAGGGCCCGAACCCCCCCTGGGGAATTTCAGGGTTTCCCAGGAAAAAAACCCAAAAAATTTCCCCCCCCCCCACCTTGGGGGAAAAAAATT
>NC_056736.1:123529299-123531503 GCF_019279795.1 Protopterus annectens | reverse complement strand
CTATGACATTGTTGAAATTACGGATGGCAGCCGAATGTCATGCATACTGTCAGTCATGGCTGTGCGACATGCTGTCAGCTCCCTCAGACCCTGTCTGGTGTACTGTTCCATAGTGACTGTGCCTGCATGACAGCCCAAACATAGCTGAGGTTGTAAGACCTCTGTGGGCATGTCTGACAGGAGCAGTACGCCCACGGATGCTCCCACGAGAACCCCTGGACATCTGTCTGTGTGGTACCATCTCAGGGCCATGCCCATGGCTGATATGTGGGGAGGCATGTGCCACAGATACCACATTACCCTGGTCAATGCCCACTGTATGCTGTCCATCACCTAGGACATTGGTGACAAAGGATGTATTGGCAGGATAACTGTGCGCATTGATGGGGTTGACAGCTGTGTACTGTCAATCGGCTGACCAATGATTGACCCTGGCATACCTTCCTGTGCCATTACACAGATGTCATCATTATCAGTACCCATGGCACCTGCTTCAGATTCCCTGCTGCATGACACAAGAGCAGCACCAGAACCTGTGGGAGGGAAACAGGAAACACAGTTTACAATGTCTACACAATATTACCAGTGATGCACACATCCACACATGCACAGGTCCAGACATGCACAAGTGCACACATGCACACATGCACATGCGCACATGCACACATGCACACATGCACAGATGCACACATGCACACATGCACACATGCACACGTGCACAGGTGCACACGTGCACACGCCAAGACATGCACACGCACACATGCAGAGGTGCACACATGCACACATGCACACATGCGCATGCACATCGCGCACACGCACAAGCACACAGTTGCACACAGTTGTACACTACTCAGTATGCGAGATATCAACACACAGACACCGACACACCGGCATGCATACACAGAGCACTACTAAGTGAGCCTAATATTACTATTACTATCAGGACTAATAAAGGTATTGTTAATACACACTCACCAGCATGGATAGGCTGCATTGCTGTTACACCGGAGGGACCTGCAGAAGTGAAACTAATGTCAGTGGGCACAACTGTGCCATTGTTACTGAGTATGATACAGGTCAGTAGTACAACAGTCGCCTTTCACAGGTCAGCTGCTGATATTGAGGATATCACACTTGCACATTAAATACTATAATGACAGCTACAAACCAAGGACACACCTCACACATGCATTAACTACCAGTGCACACAACAGTTAACTATACATATGGCATACTACCTGCACGCCATAGTCTTGTTAAGCTGGCTCCAGCCTCCATCATAATGCATGTCTGCTGCTGTTGTTGTTACGCACTGGAGCCACTACACTCATGAGTAGTCCCTCCAGTCTGGTGAGTGAGGGATGTGTAGCCACCCCACCACCTGTGGCGACCTGTTGCCTGTGGATATCCGACGCACGCTGACGGACATTTCTGATTAAATCACTGCAGTGATGTTGTACCTGCTCATATGTCCTATTATGCGTGCATATGTCATTTACCCGACGGACCAGGTCTTGCCACAGTGCAGCCCTCTCCTGCTGATTCTGGCTGGTACGGGAAAAGAGTATTGCATAATCCCACACCAGGCTCTGGTGTACCTCCTCATCCTCAGCTGTGGAGTAAGCTGGATTTCGCGGGTGAGCTATGTTCCTTAAAAAGGAAATAACCTGATATCAGCAATATATGTCAGCAGAATTTGGCACACATACTACACATGCTACTCGACTGTTATGATACGACATATCTCACATATATAGCATCTGTCTGTCTATTGGTAGATACACATGTAAATGGCCAGGTATCAGTGCTCAGCCAGCAACTGTGCAACAGTACCTGGCACACTCCATACGACATACTACCAAACCCCAGCAGTCAGAACACTGATTCAGGTCCAGAGCACTTCCTCACTCTGGGGGTTTATATCTAGGTACTGTATGGGCTACATCATCAACTACTGTGAGCTGACCACAAACTAATTGCCCTGGATATACATATTCCACCTCCACCACCAGCACAAACGACTATAGTGAATAACATTGCAAATGCAAACTTTACACTTTGTAACAGTGACATGGTATGCTTTCAGCCCACTGGGCCAGTGGAAGACACAACCCACAATGCTGACCCCTTCACAAATGCTTTCTACGGACATCTCCGAGAATGCATGGATCATGCAGTCCCATATATGGCCAAGACACTCTCCA